>NW_020696239.1:557079-569812 GCF_002925995.2 Terrapene triunguis | reverse complement strand
AGAAATCCTTCCCTGCAGTTAGTCAAGCGTGTGGGGGGGGGGGGGGGGAATGGGCCCAGAGCTTTTCGCGTTTGGCTAGCAGGGATCTTCCCTGATACTAGCCACGCGGTGGGGGGAGGGGTAAAGCGATCATCCAGAGAATTGGATGGGGGGGGGGGTTAGTTTGTTTTCTGCTGCTGAAGGTTAACAGGAAAACAGCAGCACTCAACGGGCTTTGCTTGGTATGTGGGAAAGGAGGGCGCAGAAGCCGAAAGACAATGGCTTACCATGGCTGCATGCAAGCTGAATTCTGTTGCCCGGACCTGCATCTGTGATCTCTAGCAGCAAAGCCACAGGCACTCAATATTAAGAGGCAAAATGCGACCTTGCACAGAAATCACATGTGCTATGTAATGTGAATAGTGTTGGTCACTGTGAAAGAGTATAAACATTGTTCTGCAAAATGTATCTTTTTAAAAAATTCTCTCCTTTTTTCCCTCCCTCCAGCAGCTGCAAATTCTTCAAGCCTCCCTCCTCCGTCCCGAAGGCTATCACAGATAAGGCATCGAAAAAAGAAGACGCGAGACGACATGTTCGCAGAAATCATGGAATCCACCCGCAGTGACAGAGCTCATCTGAATAAGTGGAAGGACACGGTTTCAAAGTATAGGAAAGAAGCCAGTGAACGTGAGGACAGGAGGGACCAACGTGAGGACATGAGGGACCAACGTGAGGACAGGAGGGACCAACGTGAGGAGAGGAGAGACGCTCGAGATGAGAGGTGGCGGCAGGAAGATCAGAGGAGGCAGGATGCAACACTGGGGCTGCTGCGTGAGCAAACAGACATGCTCCGGCGTCTGGTGGAGCTTCAGGAACGGCAGCAGGATAACAGAGTGCCGCTACAGCCCCTGTATAACCCCTCTCCCCCCTCACCATGTTCCATAGCCTCCTCACCCAGACGTGTAAGAACGCAGAGGGGGGAGGCTCCGTACACCTTCCCATTCCACCCCAGTGGACAGCCCAAGCAAAAGGCTGTCATTTTTTTAACCTTTTTTTAGTGGCCTTTTCCTTCCCTCCTCCCAAACCCCACCCAGGTTCCCTCCCTCTTTTTATAATCTATGAATAAAGAATAAATGATTTTTAAACGACAGTGACTTTATTTGGTTTGAAAGCAAGCTGGGGGAAGGGGGAGGGTGGGTTCCTTACAGACAATGAGTCAATAAAGGGGGCGGGTTTTCATGAAGGAGAAACAAACAGAAATTTCACACTGTAGCTTGGCCAGTCATGAAACTGGTTTTCAAAGCTTCTCTGATGCACAGTGCTTTCTGGTGTGCTCTTCTAATCGCCCTGGTGTCTGGCTGCGTGTAATCAGCAGCCAGGCGATTTGCCTCAGCCTCCCACCCTGCCATAAAGGTCTCCCACTTACTTTCACAGAGATTGTGGAGCACACAGCAAGCAGAAATAACAATGGGGAGATTTCTTTGGCTGAGGTCAGAGCGAGTCAGTAGCGATCGCCAGCGACCTTTCAAACGGCCAAATGCACATTCTACCACCATTCTGCACTTGCTCAGCCTGTAGTTGAACAGCTCCTGACTCCTGTACAGGCTGCCTGTGTATGGCTTCATGAGCCATGGCATTAAGGGGTAGGCTGGGTCCCCAAGAATAACTATTGGCATTTCAACATCCCCAACGGTTATTTTCTGGTCCGGGAAGTAAGTCCCTTGCTGCAGCCCTTTAAACAGAATAGTGTTCCTGAAGACGCGAGCGTCATGAACCCTTCCCGGCCAGCCCACGTTGATGTTGGTGAAACGTCCCTTGTGATCCACCAGTGCTTGCAGCACCATTGAAAAGTACCCCTTGCGGTTTATGTACTGGGTACCCTGGTGCTCCGGTGCCAAGATAGGGATATGGGTTCCATCTATCGCCCCACCACAGTTAGGGAATCCCATTGCAGCAAAGCCATCCACTATGACCTGCACATTTCCCAGAGTCACTACCTTTCGTAGCAGCACCTCAGTGATTGCTTTGGCTACTTGCATCACAGCAGCCCCCACAGTAGATTTGCTCACTCCAAATTGATTCCTGACTGACCGGTAGCTGTCTGGCGTTGCAAGCTTCCACAGGGCTATCGCCACTCGCTTCTCAACTGTGAGGGCTGCTCTCATCTTGGTATTCTGGCGTTTCAGGGCAGGGGACAGCAAGTCACAAAGTTCCATGAAAGTGCCCTTACGCATGCGAAAGTTCCGCAGCCACTGGGAATCATCCCACACCTGTAACACTATGCGGTCCCACCAGTCTGTGCTTGTTTCCTTTGCCCAGAATCGGCGTTCCATGGATAGAACCTGCCCCATTAACAACATGATCTCCAAAGCACCGGGGCCCGCGGTTTGAGAGAATTCTGTATCCGTGTCCATGTCCATGTCCATGTCCTCATCACGCTTGTCGCTGCGCTGCCGCCTCCGCCGCCTCCTCGCCTCGTTTTTCTGGTCCTGGCTCAGCATAAACTCCACGAGAACGCGCGAGGTGTTTACAATGTTCATGACTGCTGTCTGGAGCTGAGCGGGCTCCATGCTTGCCGTGGTATGGAGTCTGCAGTGTTCACCCAGGAAAAAAGGCGCGAAATAATTGTCTGCCATCCGTTGCTTTCATGCAGGGAAGGAGGTAGGGAGGGAGGGGTGAGGCTGTACCCAGAACCACCTGCGACAATGTTTTTTGTCCCATCAGGCACTGGGATCTCAACCCAGAATTCTAATGGGCGGGGGAGACTGCGGGAACTATGGGATAGCTATGGGATAGCTACCCACAGTGCAACGCTCCAGAAATCGACGCTAGCCCCGGTACATGGACACATACCGCCGAATTAATGTGCTTAGTGTGGCCGCATACATTCGACTTTATACAATCTGTTTCCCAAATTCGAATTATATAAATTCGGATTAATCCCATAGTGTAGACATACCCCTAGGGTTGCCAACTCTGACTGAAGCTATTCTGGGAGATTTTTTCCCCCAACATGACATCATGTCATTTTCTTAAAATAGCCTATTAAAACCTCCTGGATTGTTTTCAATAGTCACCGGGAAATTGATGCCGATTCCAGGAGACTCCAGGCCAATCCTGGAGAGTTGGCAACCGTACCCAGGCCCCTCCCAATAGCTCAGATAAGGCGCTGGGTAAAGGGTAGGTTTCCAGCATTCACTCCAACTATCCCTGGTTTGGTGGGACTAGGTCAGACCATTCAGTATTCTCACCATTCTTGAGCTGCAAATTCTAAAGACTGTCCGAACACTCCATTCCAGGCAGCTGTGACTCGGCCCCATCTCTGCCTTAATGCTACTATATATATATTAGTGGTTTAGTTCCCCTGCCTGTCTTTAAATCCTAGCAATCTTGGTTTTATAACCAACTGCCCCCGCCCCAACATGCGAAACCAGGACCATTCGCATTGTTCCCAGGGGCTCCGAGTCTGCAGCAGCTCTGCTATTCACTGGTGTTCAGAACCGCATACAAATTGAGAAGGACGACACTGCTGCTTGTACCACTCAGAGGATGTGGTACTTTACTGAGGAGAAAACATGTTTTTCATACAGGAGGGTAAACAGCGAGTGCCGTGTGTCCTGACTGAGACCTGAGACCAAGCTACAGCTGGCTGTAGTGTAGTGGTCTCCCTTCCCCTTTTAGCTGCTACATCAGTTCCACTCCCTTCCTCCGTCAGCTACTCAAGTATATTATTGGCCATGCTTTAATGTGCACATCTAGCATTTCCTCTAAGGCAAAGTGTTCAAAAGAGCTCAGCATCTTGGTGCGGGGCTCTTTCCGAAAGCTGGCCCTTGGTTCCGTGCCCACCCGAGAGCTGAGCCCTTCTGACAGTCAGCCCCTCGTGCCATCGCCCCTCTGGGCCCCTCTGCAACTACCCTGAGTTCTGGCCCAGGGGATGGCAAAACTTCCTTCGTGTTTGCAAAAGGCTGGAGCTCCTGGGTGTGCAATCGAGCTAGGAGTGTGATACTGCGCTTAGAGGATGTGGTACTTTACCAAGTAGAAACCTGCAGAGTAGCAAGCGCTGGGTATGTGAGCTGGGGGGACACTGCAGCAGAAAAACTGAGTGCAGCCACAGAGCGGGTCTTTTCCTTTGGGAATGAGCTTTATAGCAAGAAATTAAAGAGAGTGAATGCAAGCAACAGAGAGCAAACCCTCGACACTCCCCAGCTAGGGTGTAACTCTGTCCTATGACCCTCGGCACAGAACCCGACCTCCCTTGGGCATTCTCCATCTCCTCCCCACTTCCCTCGCAGCCACTTTTAACCTTCCCCGGACCACCTAAGCAAGATGTGGGGGGAAGGGATCAGCTGAGGGGTGGTTAACCCTTTGTTCCCTAGAGACCATGACGTGCCCCTGCACCCAGCACATACACGTGCAAGGTATTATTGTTCTTATGAGACCTGAACATGTGGCTTTGTTTTCTTCGTAGCTAGAGAAGTACTGTTCGGGGCGGGGGGATGTGTTATTCCTTGACTTTAGCAAAGCTTTTGATACGGTCTCCCACAGTATTCTTGCCGCCAAGTTAAAGAAGTATGGGCTGGATGAATGGACTGTAAGGTGGATAGAAAGCTGGCTAGATCGTCGGGCTCAACGGGTAGTGATCAATGGCTCCATGTCTAGTTGGCAGCCGGTTTCAAGTGGAGTACCCCAAGGGTCGGTCCTGGGGCCGGTTTTGTTTAATATCTTTATTAATGATCTGGAGGATGGTGTGGACTGCACTCTCAGCAAGTTTGCAGATGACACTAAACTGGGAGGCATGGTAGATACACTGGAGGGTAGGGATCGGATACAGAGGGACCTAGACAAATTAGAGGATTGGGCCAAAAAAAACCTGATGAGGTTTAACAAGGACAAGTGCAGAGTCCTGCATTTAGGACGGAAGAATCCTTTGCACTGCTACAGACTAGGGACCGAATGGCTAGGGAGCAGTTCTGCAGAAAAGGACCTAGGGGTCACAGTGGACGAGAAGCTGGATATGAGTCAACAGTGTGCTCTTGTTGCCAAGAAGGCTAACGGCACTTTGGGCTGTATAAGTAGGGGCATTGCCAGCAGATTGAGGAACGTGATCGTTCCCCTTTATTCGACATCGGTGAGGCCTCATCTGGAGTACTGTGTCCAGTTTTGGGCCCCACACTACAAGAAGGATGTGGAAAAATTGGAAAGAGTCCAGTGGAGGGCAACAAAAATGATTAGGGGTCTGGAGCACATGACTTATGAGGAGATGCTGAGGGAACTGGGATTGTTTAGTCTCCAGAAGAGAAGAATGAGAGGGGATTTGATAGCTGCTTTCAACTACCTGAAGGGGGGTTCCAAAGAGGATGGAGCTCGGCTGTTCTCAGTGGTGGCAGATGACAGAACAAGGAGCAATGGTCTCAAGTTGCAGTGGCGGAGGTCTAGGTTGGATATTAGGAAACACTACTTCACTAGGAGGGTGGTGAAGCACTGGAATGCGTTACCTAGGGAGGTGGTGGAATCTCCTTCCTTGGAGGTTTTTAAGGCCCGGCTTGACAAAGCCCTGGCTGGGATGATTTAGTTGGGAATTGGTCCTGCCTTGAGCAGGGGGTTGGACTAGATGACCTCCTGAGGTCCCTTCCAACCCTGATATTCTATGATTCTATGATTCCCGAGCCATGCAATAGCAGCTGGCTGAAGATACGTGGTGAGTCTGGCTAATCCTATTGAGGGATTGGGCAGCAGCGTAAACTGTCAGGAAGTCTGGGATGGGCACAAGCACTTTGGTTAGGCAGCCTGCCGTGCAGAGCTCTATGTAACAGAGATCCTAGGGGTTAGGGGTGCTGAAGGCCTCTGCTGTGGGGGAGATCCTGGCTCCTTGCAGGACCCGAGCTGCCAGGTCTTTTGGACAGAGGAGGGTACAGGAAACGCTCTGGGGGCAGGGAGAGGGCACCTGGGCTGTTTGAAGCATGATTGCAAACCCTTCCAGCTGGTCAGGCCATGCAGCGTCATTGACACAAGCTTAGGTGGGTATTGGCGGTGTTCAAGTGAGAGTTAGGGTCTCATTGTGGCTGTTGCCAAAGGGGCTAGTAGGGAGAGGATGGAAATTAGCAGCCTCCCACCCCATAAAGAAAAGTAAGTGGGAGGGGAAAATAAACTGGAGCAGGGGAGGGCAAAGGTCAGGACACCTCCCCTCAAATACAGCACTTCTTTAACATTACACTGTAGGGTAGTGAATGCTCAGCCAAGCATAGCCAGCTGGTCATCTCTGCCAAGCTCCGGCATTCCTCCATCCCCCCCAAACGCCCTGTGGGCCACCCTCCCATCCTCCTCTAATGCAGGGATTCCATAGCCGTAGTTTGTGGTGGGGGAGCATGGGAGGGCGTTGCCCTCCCTCCCCCCCCCGAAAAAAACTGGCAGCCTGAATGTGCAATGTAACAAGTTCTGCAGTGGAGACAGGAGACTGCTCCCAGCTTGCACCACTGATGCTGGGAGTCAGAATTTTGTTTATAAACAGAGTGATTAACAAGTGATTAACATAAGAAAGGGCTGGTAGTGTAAGCAGGGTCTGAATGAACTGAATGAACTCTTCCCTGACCGCTAACTGCGAGCCGGGAGGCTTCAGGAGCAAACTGTATTTACATGAACACACAGACTCTGCCTAGATATCCAGCAGATAGAGCGGTGTTGCTCAGTGATCAACTTTGTCTGGTGTTGGGTTACAAATCACTTTAGTACTGAATGCAGGGGTAGTGAAATGCTGTTACCAATGTGTTGTCATTATTGTATGAATGAAGGGGAGCAGAACTACACCCCCTACACCCCCATGTTCATCCCTATAATATGATTTTGTGGTATCTAATGCAAAGTTTGTCATGTCGGGTGTCTTCGGAAGGCTCATGATGTACTGAGCATTGTTGTTATGGTAATGTTATAGTAATCTTTGTTATAGTAATGTTATGTTATAGGTTGTAATTTCATGTATATAGTTATGAGGCTGAAAATGTGTCCTCATGGCTTAAAGCAAGCCCAGGCAAAAACTCCCCAAGAGCAGAGGGGCAGTTCACACCTCATCAGGGCATGTATGGGACAAACCCAGCCCAGCCTCACAGGAACAAAGGACACTGTCCTAGGCAACAACAAAGGATCTGTTGGACTCTCCAGTGAGTCATCCTGCTTCCTTTGGTCAGTTTGGGACTGTGAGGAGGTAATGCTCTGACTCTGAAGGTGGGGAGGCAAAGCCAAGAGGGAAGAAAGGACATGATAAAAGAGAGAAACATTTGCCATGCTCTCTCTCTTCCACCTCCATCTACAGACATCTCAACTAAGCGACTGAAGCGCTGATCAAAGTGGAGAGCCTTTTATGTAGAGACTGTACGTTGGCCAAACCGGACAGTCTATACGTAAAAGAATAAATGGACAAAATCAGACGTCAAGAATTATAACATTCAAAAACCAGTTGGAGAACACTTCAATCTCCCTGGTCACTCGATTAGAGACCTAAAAGTCGCAATATTACAACAAAAAAACTTCAGAAACAGACTCAAATGAGAGACTGCTGAATTGCAATTAATTTGCAAATTGGACACCATTAAATTAGGCTTGAATAAAGACTGGGTGTGGATGGGTCATTACACAAAGTAAAACTATTTCCCCATGTTTATTTTCCCCCCCTACGGTTCCTCACACCTTCTTGTCAACTGCTGGAAATGGGCCATTTGATTACCACTACAAAAAGTTTTTTTTTTCTCTCCTGCTGGTAATAGCTCACCTTAACTGATCACTCTCGTTATAGTAACAGAGGGTCCTGTGGCACCTTTAAGACTAACAGAAGTATTGGGAGCATAAGCTTTCGTGGGTAAGAACCTCACTTCTTCAGATGCAAGTAATGGAAATCTTCAGAGGCAGGTATAAATCAGTATGGAGATAACGAGGTTAGTTCAATCAGGGAGGGTGAGGTGCTCTGCTAGCAGTTGAGATGTGAACACCAAGGGAGGAGAAACTGCTTCTGTAGTTAGATAGCCATTCACAGTCTTTGTTTAATCCTGATCTGATGGTGTCAAATTTGCAAATGACTCTCTGTTGCTTTTTACAGATTCAGACTAACACGGCTACCCCTCTGATACTCTCGTTATAGTGTGTATGGTAACACCCATTGTTTCATGTTCTCTGTGTATATATATCTTCCTACTGTATTTTCCACTGCTTGCATCCGATGAAGAGGGTTTTAGCCCACGAAAGCTTATGCTCAAATAAATGTGTTAGTCTCTAAGGTGCCACAAGTACTCCTGTTCTTTTTGCGGATACAGACTAACACGGCTGCTACTCTGAAACCCATCAGAGGAGTGAAGTTCTGGAGCAGCCTTCCAAAGGGAGCAGTGGGGGCAAAAACCCTAACTGGCTTCAAGACTGAGCTTGATAAGTTTATGGAGGAGATGGTGTGACAGGACTGCCTACAATGGCATGTGGCCCATTGGTGACTGCTTGTAGCAAAAATCCCCAACGGCTGGAGATGGGACACTACATAGGGAGGGCTCTGAGTTACTACAGAGGATTCTTTCCCAGGTGTCTGGCTGGTGGGTCTTGCCCACATGCTCAGGGTCTAACTGATCATCATATTTGTGGTCAGGAAGGAATTTCCCCCCGGGTCGGATTGGCAGAGACCATGGGGGTTTTCACCTTCTTCTGCAGCATGGGGCATAGGGTCACTTGCAGGTTTAAACTAGTGTCAATGGTGAATTCTCTGTAACTTTGTCTTTAACCATGATTTGAGGACTTCAGTAAGTCAGCCAGAGTTTAGGGGTCTATTACAGGAGTCGGTGGGTGTGGTTCTGTGGCTTCCAATGTGCAGGTGGTCAGACTAGATGATCACAAAGGTCCCTTCTGACTTTAGTAAGAGTATCTGAGTAAGAATTGACATTATAATTTTAAACTTAACTAGTGCCCCATAAGACACTTCCCACAAGATGTCAGAACATGTTAGTATTATAGCTGAGTGGGTCTAATATTTATTTAATTTTCTTTCTTGATATAAGGATTAGATACAGTGCTCCTGTCAGATATTTCTAAGTTATCTGCAAAAACACTAGTTTTCAGTTGCCTAAGTAGCCCCTGGAATCACGGTTAAAATTGCCTCCTTCCCCCCAATCTGAAATGGCATCCCTGTGGGCAGGCACGTAATTTGTTGTCCCCATGCCCAGCCCTGTTGGCCTGACTAGAGCCCTCCCCTCCCCCCAAATATAGAAGTCCAACTACGCTTATGAGGGACTCCCTGCAACTTCCCCTACTCCCTCCCTTATACCAGGGTCTCTGTGTCCTCCATTCCTCCCGTCCCCATACCAGGGTCCCCCAATCTCACCCCTCCTCACCAGGGGTTCTGTGTACCCCATTCCCCTCTCCCCATGTCAGGGGCTGTGAGCATCCTCCCCTCCCTCATGTAAGGGGCTGTGAGCATGCCCCATGGTCTAGGGGATCAGTCGTTCAGGGAATCGGTGCGCTCAGCTCTGTTGGGCTCTGGGCGAGAGGAGCAGGGGTGTTTTGCTGGAACATGTTCCTTGGTGCCATCAGCCATTTGTTTGAGCTAAGCCAGAGAGCAAAGGCACTGGAAGCCGTGGAGCAGGAGTTGGGCTGGCATGTAGTTTGAGGTTTGGTTGACCATTCGGATGCGGAATATATATTGGGTTGGATTTGGTTTGAGGTTTGGGTTGGATCTGTGCTGAGCAGATGGCAGGGGCTCCATGCATCCCCTGTTTCCCCCCTTTGGTGTCCAGGTTTTCCCCCAAATCAATAGGGGTCTGTCCACTTAGGCCTAGAATATTCCCTGACATTTTGGAATTGATCAGATGCGGCCTTCCAAAGTTCTCCTCTCGCAGACAGACAGACAGAGATGGATGGAGCAATGCCATGGAGTTGAGGGAGGGAGGGGGAGTAGCTGCAGGGAGTCCTTGAACTAGATGGGGGAGGAGGGTGGCCACAGAGAGCTTGTGACCCAAAGGCTTTGATAAAGAAAAATGCCCGTCAGAAACAAAGGCACCAACTCCCAGCCCTGGAGCACCCATGGGAAATAATGGTGAGTGCTGAGCACCCATCGGCAGCCATCTCCCCCCCTCACCCCCAGCATCTCCCTCCCGCCGGCGGCCCCACCAATCAGCACCCCACCTCCCTCCCAGACCTCCCTCCTGCCAGCAGCCCTGCCAATCAGTACTCCCCCCCAGCGCCTCTCTCCCCCTGGCGGCCCCACCAATCAGCACCTCCCCCCTCCCAGCGCCTCCCACCCGCCATGGATCAGCTGTTCTGCAGCATGCAGGAGGCACTGGGGGGGAGGAGCAAGGGCTGGGTGCACTCAGGGGAGGGGGCGAAATGGGGCAGGAAGAGGCAGGGCAAGGGTGGAGCGGGGCCAGGAAGAGGCAGGGCAGGGGTGGGGGCTTGGGAGAAGTCCTGGAGTGGGGGTGTGGCCAGGGCCAGAGCTGCGGGGGTCATGCACCCCCTGGTACATTAGAAAGTAGGTGCCTCCAGTCAGAAAAGCCAGTTCTGGCAAGGCCTGAGTGTTTAAGCTGCATACAGATGTGTGCAAGACCGACACTCTAGTGCAAGCAGAGGAGATTGACAAGAAACCCCCCATTGCACTCTTACGTAAACAACTGACCCCACTGAACAAAACTACTCTGGCCAGGAGCAAGAGTGCCATGCAATTATGTGGGCAGCCAGGAAAACGTCTGTTCAACAGGCAATTTAGGGGGTTAATAGATCATACGCCATTGGCCTGGCTGCACAGCGCCACTGGTGCCAACTTGAGGCTGGTGCACTGGAGCATAGCACTGCACGAATGTGAGATGGAGATTGTGCACCTCAAAGGGAAAGGAAATGTGGTAGTGGATGCCCTGTCCATGAAAGAGAGCCCAGAACTGACCCCTGCTGAATAGCCAATGGCTAGCCCTACTGCGTCAATGTCAGGGGAGATGTGACAGACCCTGTGGCAAAGGGTCCCTTGTTCTTTACAAAGAGCTCTCACCTCACAAACTCACTACACCAAACACACATCCTGAAGGACAGTTATCCATAAAGAGTTCTGTAAGGTATCTACCGAAAGCTCATCACTTGTCAAGATTCATAATCACTGCGAGCTGGCTGTAGGAGTGACATTTAAGGAACAATGTCATTATATTGAGAGGCAGCTTTGTGGGTTTGGAGTAGAAGTCAGTCACCAGGGGATACCATGTCTCAGTGCTGGCCCGTTCAGGCAGGAGGGAGCTGCCCTGGTGAGTTGGTGATGCAATACAAGGCTCAATTGTCCAGCCTTGCACCATCCCACAACTTTCAATGGAAAAAACACCAGAGACAAATGCAAACAATTGAAACCTCTTGGAGGTAAAAAGGAACATGACGACAGACAGAACCTCACCCAGCCTGTGAACAGAGACAAAAGCCTGTTTCAGTATAACAGAGAACGGGGAAAGGCCTCTGGATCCACACACTAAGGAGGCATTTTGGTCTTCTCGTGAAGGTTTGGATCTGCAGCAGACTGAACTGGGGGGACCTGCCTGATTAGGTAGGAAAGGGAACTACTGATAAGTGCAGACCCGGGTTTGCGTCTTATGATTTTGTTTCCATCACTCTAGTAGAATCTCCATCCTATCTCACATAGACCACCTTCTGTTTTATTACAAGTGCTGTGTGTGGTACAGGCTTAAGACAAAACTGGCAACCTCGGCTGCATGGCTCCTTTAGGGGCAGTGGACCTGGGATTTCTGAGAGTAGCCAGTGTCGGGGGCTGGATACCACAGGGGAACACTTGGAAGGGACTCGGGGCCTGGGGTGCACCTAGTGTTAATGGGCAGGGTGAAATCAGGGCTGGCCTAGGCTGGAGGAGAGGGCTTGGGTGGCTGACAGGCTGGTGGTGGCAGGGAGCTGACAGCCAACCACCGAAGGTAACCAGGTGACTCTCAGTCGATGGTTCTCTGGGCCCTTCCACAGAGCTGGTGAGGGGAAATGAAGGGGTGAAAGGCGACCCTGGGATGTTCAATGAGCTCAGTCTGCAGAACTACAAGTGTGACACACCCGGGGGGGGAAGGGTTGTTATATAAACAGCCAAGTCCAGCCCACTCCCTTGCACGCAGGCTCCCCATCCCCACATCCTCCCTCCCAGAGGCGTCAGGTCTAGAGTTGTGGCTGGAGAGTCGTTCATCAGAGCTCTCTTCAGAAAGAGGTGGCCCTTGCTCCTGTCCTCATTCTGCCATTGTCAGCCTCTCTGAGGCCATTAGTCGTTTCCCACTTGCTAGGGCAGGCACCAGACAAAGCAGGCTGTGATGGCACCCACTGGAAAATGTGCTGGCCTCATGCTGAATACCTCAGCCGCTGCTTCTACAAGAGTCCCCAGGAGATGGCGCTGCCACTTTCCCCTCAGGTCTGCCTCACGCCTGTTTCTCCAGACAGCTTGATCTTCTTCAGGCTCTCCTTGACGAGGATGAACTCAGGCCTGTGCTCCTGCTCCCGCTTCAGGGCCAACTCTCGCTCGTACTGCAGAGAAAAGAAAATGCACAGCTCCTGGCTGAACCAGTCTGAGGAACGTGATGCCAAAAGACATTTCTGACAAACCCCAAACCAGACTCCATGCAAACCCCAAGGCCACATCTGAATGGTGAGCCAAACCACATCCCAATCCAATCCCAACTCCACATCCAAACCGTCAGCCAAACCTCAAGCCACATCCCAACTCAATCCCAACCCAATCCCAACTCCACACCCAAACCTCAAACCACATCCC
>NW_020696239.1:536475-557069 GCF_002925995.2 Terrapene triunguis | reverse complement strand
CCAAACCCAACCCCTACTCCACACCTGAGCCATCAGCCAAACCTAGATCCCAAACAAACCCTTCCTCCGCTCCCGAACCATCAATCAAATCTAGAACCCAATCCCAAACCAACCCCAATGCCACACCTGGAACTGTCAGCCAAACCTCAAACCAGATTCCAACAAACCCCTACTCCACACCCAAAATGTCAGTTAAATCTTGAACACAATTCCAACCCAACTCTTGCTCCACACCCAAACTGTCAGCCTAAACCAATCCCTACTTGACACTCAAATCGAAAACCAGATCTCAATCCAGCATCTACTCCATAAGCAAACCATCAGACAAACCTGCAACCGAATCCTAAAACAATCCCTGCTCCATATCCTAACCACTAGTGAATCCTCAAACCAGATCCCATTGCAGACCTTACTCCAAAACCAAACCATCAGCAAAACTTCAAACCAAATCCCAACCCATGTGCACCTCAAAACACATCCATCAGCCTAAACTCGAAAAGGATCTCAACCCAGCTCCAACATCATATCCGAACTGTCAGCCAACTCTCAAACTGGATCCCAGTCCAACTCCTACTTCACACTAAATAATCAATCAACCATCAACCGTATCCCAGACATATCCCTACTCCACACCTGAACCATCAGCCTACACTCAAACTGGATCCAAACCCAACCCTTACTCCTCACCCAAAACATACTTCACATGCAAACCATTAGCCAAACTTCAAAAGGGATCCCAACACAACTCCTATTCCCACCTGAACCTTCAGCCAAACCACAAACTGGATCTCAACCAAACAAATACTCCACATGTGAACCTTCAGCCAACCCTCGAACTGCATCGCAACCTAACCCTTATTCCATAATTGAACTGTCAGCCAAGTCTTGAACCGGATCCTAACCCAATCCCTACTCCCCAACCAAATCTCAGAATGGATCCCAACCCATCGTCCACACCAGAACTATCAGCCAAACCTCAAACTGGATTGAAACCCAACCCTCTAATCCACACCTGAACTATTAGCCAAACCTTGAACTGAAAATGAACCCAATTATTATTCCACACCCAAACCATCAGCCAAATCACAAACCAGATCCCAACCCAATCCCTACTCCACATTCGAGCCATCAGCAAAACTTCAAACCAGATACCAAACCACTGACTACTCCACAACTGAACAGTCAGCCAAATCTTGAAGTCAGTCTCAACCCAAATCCCACTCAACATCCGATCCATCAGCCAAACTTAAAACAGGCTTGCAATCAAATCTCTACTCCACATCCAAACCACGAGCCAACTCTTGAACTCAATCCCAACCCAATATGTACTCCACACCCAAACCATCAGACAAACTTCTAACTATATCTCAGCAAACCGTTACTCCACACCAGAACCGTCAGACAAACCTCAAATGTGATCTCAATTCACTTGCAACTCCACACCCAACAGTCACACAAACCTCAAATTGGATCCCAATCCAATCCCTAGTACACATCAAACCATCAACTAAACCTCAAACTGGATCTGAATCCAACCCTTACTCCAACCCAAACTGTCAGCCAAACATTAAACCAGTACCCAAGCCAAACCCCTACTCCACAATGAACCATCAATCAAATCTCAAATTGGGTCCCAGCTTAAACCTTACTCCACACCTGAACCATCAGCCAAACCTGAAACTGGACCCTATTCAAAGACCAACTTCACACCTGAACCATCAGCCAAACCTCGAACCTGATACAAAATCCAACCTCTACTCTACACCCCAACCATCAACCAAAGTGCAAACTAGATCCAAACTCAACCTCTACTCCATATCTGAACCGTCATTCAAATCTCAAATTAGATCTCCAACCAAAACCCCACTCCAAAGCAGAATCATCAGCCAAACCACGAACTGGTGCCAACTCACCTAACCATTACAACACCCTAACCATTAGCCAAATCTCAGACTGGATCCCAGTCCAACCCCTACTTCAAACCCAAATCATCAGCCAAACATCAAACCGGATCCCAACCCAAGCCCTACTTGACATCAGAACCATAAGCCAAAGCTTGAACCAGATACAGACCCTATCCCTATGTGATGAAGTGGGGATTTTCCCTTGTTATGTTGTATGTGAGCCTATGTGAGTCTTACTGTTTTGCATGAATACGGTGTGTGCCTCAGTTTCCCTGTGTGCTGCACCAGTGCATAGGTGGTGGGAATAAGGGTGTGTGACTTTGGCTGAGACCTTTGGGGGCAGGTGAGACTGCTCTGGCTGCCTGCACGTAGGCTATGGCCTGTGCCATTCGTAACCTGAGACCCAGGAGAGGGATGTGACCAGGTGACACTTTGCCTGGGAAGCAAGACAAAGACCAGGAGGAGCAACAGGGGTGTCTGAGGTCAGGTTGCTGGAAGCTGGGCAGTCTGCTTGAGGGGACTGGAGGGGTGGTCCAGGGTATCTGCCCCGGGATTCCCCCAAGATGGACTTGTCTGAAAGTCACTGGTTTCTGTGCTGTGTTCCTGTCGACTAATAAACCTTCCATTTTACGCTGGTTGAGAGTCACGTCTGACTGCGGAGTTGGGGTGCAGGACCCTCTGGCTTCCCCGGGAGCCCCGTCCAGGCGGACTCACTGCGGGAAGCGCACGGTGTGAGAATGCTCCAAGGTCAGACCCAGGAAGGTCGAAGCTGCGTAAGCTTCTTGCCCTGCAGACAGTCTGCTCAGAGAGAGGAGGCGCCCCCATATCTGAACTAAGCATCTAGTATTGCAGAAATAGTAAGTAATAGGAAAGAAATGCATTAGGTTATCTTTTGCTTTAGCATGTGAATTTTCCCTGTGCTAAGAGGGAGGTTTATCCCTGTTTTTGTAACTTTAAGTTTTGCATAGAGGGGAAATCCTCTGTGTTTTTGAGTATTTTGTTATTCTGTAAAGTACTTACCAACCTGATTTTACAGAGGTGATTCTTTTACCTTTTCTTTAATTAAAATTATTCTTTTAAGAACCCGATTGATTTTTCATTGTTCTTAAGATCCAAGGGTTTGGATCTGTGTTCACCTGTACCAATTGGTGAGGATATTATTCTCAAGCCTCCCCAGGAAAGGGGGTGTAGGGACTTGGGGGGGGGGAAGGTAGGGCTCCAAGTGGCCCTCCCTAAATGTTTGTTTAAATCACTTGGTGGTGGCAGCGATACTAAGGCAAGGAAGGAATTTGTGCCTTGGGGATGTTTTTAACCTAAGCTGGTAAAAATAAGCTTGGGGGGCGTCCCCACATCTGTACCCCAGCGTTCAGAGTGGGGAGGGAATCCTGACAATATTGCATGTTTATCCCCTCACCATTATCTAACCCTGACAACCATGGACACTTCAGAGGCCATAGCAGCACAGAGTACAACAAGGCAGGAGGAGGAAAGCGGGAGTGAGGGTGCTGAGGAGGAGGGGGGCCCAGAGCCAGAGGATGGCCCGGCATCCCTAGATGCATGCAGCCAGGAGCTGTTTTCAAGCCAGGAGGAAGGTAGCCAGTCGCAGCGGACAGTGCCTGGGGAAGAACAAACAGCAGAGGAGGTACCCGGTAAGTGGCTTTTATTTTGGGAAGGTAGCTGTTTGGTGTGGGCTCTTGTGGTGAGGAGGATTAGGGCTGCATGCATCCCTAGATGCGGAATAGGGCATTGATGTGCTCTCACATCACAGTAATCAGCCTCAGTGATCTCTTTAAAGGTCTCATGCAGAAACTTGGCAATGCGCTTGCACAGATTCCTTGGCAGAGCTACTGTGCTCCTTGTCCCAGTCAGGCTAACATGTCTGCGCCACTGTGCCGTGAGGGGCGGGGAGACCATTGCTGCACACAGGCAAGCTGCATATGGGCCAGGGCGGAAGTTGCATTGTAGTAGAAGACCCTCCATTGCTTCCCAGGTCACCCTCAGCAGCGAGATATCTTCCAGGACGAACTCATCCTGTGGAAAATGGGACAGTGTTCAGTATAGGGGCCCCCTGCAGCTGTTGGCTCACCCCAAGGCACAGAACCAACCCCAGAGGACACCATGGCCCTGAAACAATCCGTCCCCCTTGCCCCTGTGCTTACTCACCATTTTGAGGCTCCTGTGGGTTATGTGCGCTCGTTTTGGGACTGGCACTTTCTGCTATTGTGTACATTGTACTTGTCTTTAAGTATGGCCGAATCATTGCTCTGTCTAGTGTAAATAATGCTGCCTCTGTCAAGTGTTGCATTTTGGCTTTACAGATGCAACCTTGAGATCCCAGCCGTCCGTGTTATCAATGGGTGAAAAACTCCAAAGCATCAGGAAGCGTCCGCGAAGAACCAAAGAGGACATGCTGCATGAAGTCATGCAGCAGTCCCTTACTGAAAATCAAAAAGCGTAGGAGTGGCGGGAGACTGAAAGGAGGCTCCGCCAGCAGAATGCAGATCGCCACCACCAAAGCACGGAGTGGCTCATAAGCTTTATGGAGCGCCAAGCGGACTCGATACAGGCGCTTATAGCATTGCAGACGGAGCAGATCCGCGCCCGCCCCCCCTGCAGCCCTTGTCCCAAAACTCTTTCCTTTGTGCCCCCATGTCACCGCCAATCCACTTCCCCCAACATCCAGTTTCTTACCGCCACCAGCTGCCTCCAACACCTGTAGCTTCACCACCCAGCCCTGCAAACTACAACCCTTACCCACTGCACTCAACCCCCATCACCATGCATTTTAGCCAGCCTGAAGTGCAGCACTCATTGCACGGCACTCCAGACAGGAAGGCTGAATATGATAACAGGACATACGCAAATCTGTGATTGTCCTGTTCCCCACCCCGCCCCTTCCCTCCTCCCATACAGCACAGATGTGTCATGCCCTTTCTGTTTCCCCAGCAGTGGTTTCTTTTCAATAAATGAATTTTTTGGCTTTGAAAACATTCTTTATTGCATAAAGGAAAAGATACCATAACCCAGGAAAGCAACAGGCACTGCAAGTCAGTGCATCATACGTAGCAAACACAGATGCCTACTAGCACTGAAGCCACTGCACTTCACTCCCGTGCAGGGCACCAAACATTACTGGTGACTTTCAACATTGAATTGCTCCCTCGAGGCATTCCTAATCCTTACAGCCCCACGCTGGACCCCTCTAATAGCCCTGGTCTCTGGCTGTTCAAATTCAGCCTCCAGGTGTTGAACCTCCGAGTTCCATGCCTGAGTGAAGCTTTCACCCTCCCCTTCACAAATGTTATGGAGGGTACAGCACGTGGCTATAACCGTGGGGATGTTGTCATCAGCCAGGTCCCGCTTCCTATACAGCACCAACGCCCTTTAAATGGCCAAAAGCACACTCAATAGTCATTCTGCACCGACTCAGCCTGTTGTTGAACCCAGGGCCGGCTCTGTCTTTTTTGCCGCCCCAGGCGAAAAAGCCTCCGGCCGCGCCCCCCCCCCCCCGTGGGGGGGGGGGGGGGGGGGGCGGGCGGCCCCGTGGGAGGGGGGCGGCGCGCCCCGGCGGGGGCTCCGCTCTCACCCCGGCGGCCAGAGCGCCGGGGGCAGGGAGGCGAGCCCGCTCTGCCCCCGGCGGCCGGGGGGAGGGCAGCCGGAGCCCTGGGGGGAGGGCGGCGAGCCCGCTCTTCCCCCGGCGGCCAGAGCGCCGGGGGAGGGTGCCGGGGGGGAGGGCGGCCAGAGCGCCGGGGGGAGGGCGGCGAGCCCGGCTGTGGCCCCGCTCTCCCCGGGGGCCGGAGCGCCGCGTCGCCCCCCTCCAGGTGCCGCCCCAAGCACCAGCTTGGTGGGCTGGTGCCTGAAGCCGGACCTGGTTGAACCGCTCCTTGCTGCTGTCAAGGCTCCCTGTGTATGGTTTCACGAGCCACGGCATTAAAGGGTAAGCAGGGTCTCCAAGGATCACAATGGGCATTTCAACCTCCCCTACAGTGATCTTCTGGTCTAGAAAGAAAGTCCCAGCTTGCAGCTTCCTGAACAGGCCTGTGTTCTGAAAGATGCGTGCGTCATGCACCTTTCCAGACCAGCCTGCGTTAATGTCCATGAAATGCCCACAGTGATCCACAAGCACCTGGAGAATCAGAGAGAAATACCTCTTCCGATTTATGTACTCTGAGGCTAGGTGGTCTGGTGCCAGAATTGGAATATGCGTCCCATCTATCACCCCTCCACAGTTAGAGAAACCCATTTGTGCAAAGCCAGCCACAATGTCATACACGTTACCCAGAATCACAGTTCTTCTGAGCAGGATGCGATGAATGGCCCTGTAAACTTGCATCAACACAATTCCAACGGTCAACTTTCCCACTCCAAACTGGTTAGCGACCAATCGGTAGCTGTCTGGAGTTACCAGCTTCCAGATTGCAATAGCCACCCGCTCCTCCACCAGCAGGGCAGCTCTCAATCTCGTGTGCTTGCGCTGCAGGGTGGGGGCGAGCTCAGCACACAGTCCCATGAAAGTGGCTTTTCTCATCCGAAAGTTCTGCAACCACTGCTCGTCATCCCAGACTTGCATGACAATGTGATCCCACCACTCAGTGCTTGTTTCCCGAGCCCAAAAGCGGCGTTCCACTGTGGTGAGCATGTCCGTGAATGCCACAAGCAATCTCGTGTCATATGCGTTATGCGAGTCGACATCGTTGGACTCCTCACTGTCAGTTTGTTGCTTAAGGAGTAACTCGACTGCAATTCGTGACATGCCTGCGAGACCCATCAGCATATTCCTCACAAGTTCAGGATCCATTCCCACAGACCGAAAGGGAAGACAGAGTGCGCAGTACAAAAAACGTTGAAAGATGGCGCCAAATGTGGATGGAAACACAGGGATTGCTGGGATCCGAAGCAATGCATCATGGGGCATTGGGACAGGACCCAGAATGCCCCGCACCTCCCTGCCCCCTTCCCACAAGCCACAGCGCCAGAATGGGAAGAGGTGCTCTGTGGGATAGCTGCCCATAATGCACCACTCCCAATGCTGCTGCAAGTGCCGCAAATGTGGCCACGCCACTGCGCTTGCAGCTGACAGTGTGAACACATGGCAGCGCTTTCCCTGCTGCGCTCTACGAAGGCTGGTTTAACTCAAAGCGCTCTACATCTGCAAGTGTAGCCACGCCCTTACAAAAAGCAATGGAAAGGCAGTGAGACACACACCTAAACCCCTGGGATAAGGATGAAGGATTAAGGAAACATTTGCATCGAAGATGGGACAAGGAAGCATCTCTATTAGCATACAGAATGGAGAACAGAGATTCCAAGGCAAGAACTACATGGAACTCTGGGACCAGAAAAGCAGGGAAGCACTGCATTATGGGGGATCTCTGCTCCAGAGGTTAATAAACCCACGCCTGCACACACCCAGCTCAGTAGTTATCAGACCAATTCTAGCAATAAATTCTTTATTGGTATCCAAAACAGTGAAGCTCCCTAATTGCATTGTGAGCTCCCTCCAAGGAACACCACTCATAGCCAGGAATGATCAGCTCCCATTGTCTAGCCTGAACAAAACAACTTTGGTATACTCCCTTGAGCCATCAGTTTACCCATAAACAAATCTAGTGTTCTCCCTTGAACCATTGTTCTTTCTCTACAAAAACCCCTACCCATGCTCAAGTAAGTGCTCTGATACCTGGATCCAAAAATCTGCATCAGTTCCACTGGGACTTCATCTTCTCCTAACTGATCATGCTGGGGGCTCTGCCTGTCTCCAGCACTCCGGACCCTCAGGTACCGCCACCCTCTGGGACCCCCGCTTGATTCAAGCTTCATGGAGTGGTGAGAACCCAGCTCTCTCTCTCCCCTCCCCCCATCCCCCCACCCCGGGGGTGTTTTGGCTTCCCCATTCGCTCTGCAGCAACACTCCTTGTACCTAAGCTAAAAGATCCCCGCAGCACCCAAAAATCCTGTGGGGTTTGCTCATCAAGTGGGTTACTCCCAGAACAATTGTAATGTGAAAGTGGGGATAGAGACGTGCTGAACCTGGGACATATGAGAGTAGCAGCTTGGAAGTGCTTCTCAACCCAGTCTGCTGAGTCCAGGGGCATATGAGGGTGTCAGATTGAAAGTGCTGCTTGACCCAGCCTGCTCAGGCGTGCTTTATTCTGGTGCGGTATCCAGGGCCTATGAGGGTGACAGCTTGGAGGTGCTGTTCGACCCAGCCTGCTGCATCCAGGGACATATAAGGGGTCAGCTTGGGAGTGCTGATTGACCCGGTCCTCTCAGGCGTGTGTTTTGTGTGTGTCTGATTCTGGGGCTGGAGTAACCCAGCCCTGGGGAACCGAGGTCCTGCAGGACAGCTCCATTGGGAGGGAACTTACAGCAGGGAGAAGCAGAGCTCTGTATGAGAACATAAGTAACACATGCAGCACATTGATAGGATTACAGAACACACACCCTCCCAGAAGAGTAACCCTAATAAATTAGCGTATCCCAAAGTAACAGGCAAAGCTGGTAACAAAACCACAAACTGGATTGCAAGCCAACCTAAATTCCACACCTAAACTGGAATCAGTTTCCAAACCAATCCCTACTGCACACTCGAACCATGAGACAAACCTCTCATGAAATCCCAAACTAACTCCTACTCCACACCCAAACCATCACCAAACCTTGAACCAGAACTAAACCCAAACCCTACTCCACACATGAATCATCAGCTGAACCTCAAATTAGATTCCAACCCAAATAAAACTCCACACCAGAACTATCAGCCAAACTTCAATCCAAACTGCAACCCAACCTATACTTCACACCTGAACGTCACCCAATCCTCAACCCAACCCCTACTCCCAACCCAAACTCGAACTGAATCCCACCCCAACTCCTACTCCACATCTGAACCAGTAGCCAAACCTCAAACCTGATAAAACACAACCCTACTCCACACCCAAACCATGAGCCAAATCTTGAACCAGATCCCAACCCAACACCTACTCAGCACACAAATCATCAGCTAAATCTTGAACCAGATTCAAACTGAACTCCTACTCCACACCCACGCCATCAGCCAGACCTCAAACTGAGTCCCAACACAACCACTGCTTCTCACCCAAAGCAGTAGCCAAACCTCGAAGCTGATCCCAACCAAACTTCTCCTGTACAACCAAACTGTCAGCCAAACCTCCAACTAGATTATAACCCAATCCCTACTCCATACCCGAACTCTCCGCCAAATGTCAAACATGTTCCCAATCCCATCACTGCTCCACACCAGAATCATCAGCCAAACCTCAAACCAGATTCCTACCCAATCACTACTCCACACCTGAACTGCCAGCCAAATCCTGAATAGAATCTAAAACCAACCCCTAGTCCACACCCGACCATGAGCCAACACTTAAACTCAATCCAAACCCAACCCCTACTCCAAACAGCCAGACAAACCTTGAACTGGATCACAACCCCAAACCCGAATCAGTGGCCAAACCTTGAACCTGATCCCCATCCAACACCTATCATACACCCAAGTCATCAGGTAAACCTTGAAAGTCATCCCAACCCAATCCCTATTCCACACCCAAACCGTCCACCAAACCTCAAACTAGATACCAAAACAACCCCTACTCTACAACTGAAACATCAGACAAACCTCAAACCACATTCCAATCCAATCCCTAAGCCACACCCAAACCATCTGCCAAAACTCAAACTGGATCTGCAACCAAACTCCTAATTCTCAACCAAAACATCAGAAAAAAATACAATTCTATCCGAATCCATGTCCTCAGTGGTGAGCTGGAACCGGTTGTTAAATTTAGAAGCCGGTGTAGAACTGGTTCCTAAAGGGGCAGGCGGGTGTGCAAACTCCGCTCCGCAGGCCACATCCGGCCCGCGGGACTGTCCTGCCCAGCCCGCCTGACCTCCCAGCTGGGGAGGCTCCCCCGCTTCCTCCCTCCCCCACCCTTGCAGAGACCCAGCACGCCGTGCTGCCGGCGCCAGTGCTCTGGGCAGCTTTGCAGCTCCTGCCGCTCTGAGTGGCATGGTAAGGGGGCTGGGGCTGTGAGCTCCAGTGGCCACGCGGCATCCTTACACAGCAGCATGGTAAGGGGGCCTGGGCTGGGAGGAAGGGTTGGATAAGGGGCAGGGAGCGGTTGGAGGGGGCAGAGGTTCTGGGGGGGGCGGTCAGGGGACGGGGCACGGGGGGGGTTGGGTAGGTGTGGGAGTTCCGGGGGGTCTGTCGGAGTGGTGGTAGATGGGGTCGGGGCAGTCAGGGGACAGGGAGCGGGGTAGGGGGTGGGGTCCTGGAGGCAGTTAGGGTGGGGGGCTTCGGGAGGGGGTGGTCAGGGAACAAGGAGCGGGGGGGGTTGATGGGTTGCGGGTTCTGAGGGGGGCAGTCGGGGGCAGGACGTGGGTTGGGGTTGGATGGGGAGGGGGGAGACAGGCACGTGGGGCTTGTACTCACTGTGCGGTTCCCTACCGGGTCTTCAGCGGCACTTCAGCGGCGGGGGGGGGGGGGAGGGCTTCACTCGCTCACTTTGCTGCCGAAAACCTGGAGCAGTGAAGACACACACACACCCCACCGCTGCCGAAGTGCCGCCGAGGACCTGGTAGGGAACCAGTTCTTAGGATTTTGGGAGCTCATCACTGCACGTCCTATTCCTCCCCAGAACCAGCAAAACTACAAGCCTGATCTCATTCCAACCCCTACTCCACAACCAAACCATCAGGCTAACCACGAATTGATCCCAACCTAAATTCTACTCCATAACCGAAATATCAGACAACCCTCAAACCAGATCCCAACCCAACACCTACTCCACACCCAAACCATCAGCGAAATCTAGAACTGGATCTCAGCCCAGCCTCTATTCCATGCCTGAACTGTCAGCAAACCTCATACCAGATCCAAACCCTACCTCTACTCCATACCCAAACCATCAGTCAAACCTCGAACCAGATCCCAACAGAAGCCCCACTCGACATATGAACCATCAACTAAACCTTGAACT
The DNA here is from genome assembly GCF_002925995.2 of Terrapene triunguis. Classification (NCBI taxonomy): domain Eukaryota; kingdom Metazoa; phylum Chordata; order Testudines; family Emydidae; genus Terrapene; species Terrapene triunguis. The sequence goes on along the minus strand of NW_020696239.1, from coordinate 546,166 downwards.
GGATCCAAATGCAACCCCTACGCCACACACAAGCTGTCAGCCAAACCTCAAACTGGATCCCACCACAGCCAATACTTCTCAACTGCACTGGTATCCAAACCTCGACACTGCCCAGTCCCTAATCCACATGAAGCCATCAGGTAAAACCTAGAACCTGATCCCAATCTACCTCCTACTGCACAAACTGACATCCCAACCTCAAATTGGATCCCAACTCAACCACAAATCCACACTTGAACAGTTAGACAAACCTTGGATGTGCTCCCAATCTAGCCCCTACTTAACACCAAATCCTCAGTCAAAACTTCAACTACATCCAAACTCAAACCCTATTCCTCACCAAAACATCAGCCAAATCTCAAACTGAATCCGAACACAACCCTACTCCAAAGCAGAAGCATCAGTCAAACCTCAAACTTCAACCCCTACTCCAACATCTGAACTGTCAGTCATACCTCCAACCAGATCCCAATCCAACTATTTCACACACAAACCATTAGCCAAACATCAAATCAGATTCCAGCCCAGATCGTATTCCACAGCAGATCAGCCAAATCTCAAACTGGATCCCCAACTCAAACCCTAATCCTCAACCAAAACATCAGAATAAACTCCAGTTGTATCCCAACCCAACCCCTCCTTCTCCCCAGAACTGTCAGCAAAATCACAAACTTGATCCTATTCCAAGCCCTACCCCACAACTGCACCATCAGTCAAACCACAAACTAAATCCCAACCCAACCCTTACTCCACATCTGAACTGGCAGAAAAACCTAAAACTGGATCCCAAACCAAATCCTACTACACACCCAAACCATCAGACAACCCTCAAACCACATCCCAACCAAATGTCTACTTCACATCCAAACTGTCAGTGAAATCTCAAACTGGATCTCAGCCTAAACTCTACTCCACATCTGAACTGTCAACCAAACCTCATAATCAGATGTGAGCACAACTCTTACTCCACACCCAAACCATCAGCCAAACTGAGAACCAGATCCCAAGCTAATCACTACTGCACACCGAAACCATGAGCCAAACCTCAAACCTGATCCCAATTTAGCACCTACTCCACACTCGAACTTTCAGCCAAACCTCGGCCCACATCCAACCCAATCTCTATTCCACACCCAATTTGTCCACCAAACATCAAACTTCATCCCAACCCAATCACTTTTCCACACCAGAACCATCACCAAATCTTAAACCAGATTCCTACCAAATCACTACTCCACACCTGAACTGTCAGCCAAATCTCAAACTGGATCCCAACTGAAACCAATCTTGACACCCAAATCATTGTCCAAACCTCGAATCTTATCCACATCCAGCCCCTATCATACTCGGATGTTATCAGTCAAACCTCGAACCAGACCCCAACCCAAATCACTACTCCACACACGAACTGTCCACCAAATCTCAAACTAGATTCCTATCCAATTGCTACTGAACATGTGAACTGCCAGCCAAACCTCGAACTTAATCCACACCCAACACCTACACCACACCCAGATGTCAGGTAAACCTTGAACCTGATCCCAACTCTATCCATTTTCCACACCTGAACTGTCCACCAAACCTCAAACTGGATAGCAACACAAATCCTAGTCCACATCCCGTCAGCCAAGCCTCAAACTACATCCCAACCCAACCCCATTCCATTCCCAGACTGGCAGCCAAATCTCAAACTGGATTCCCAATGCAACACAACCGAAATCTCAGAAAAAGCTATAATTGTATCCCAATCCAATCCTACTACTCACCAGAACCATCTGCGAAATCTCATATCTGATCCAATTCCAACTCCTACCCCACAGCCAAACTGTCAGCCTAACCACAAACTGGATCCCAACCCAAATCCTACTCCATATCTGAACCGTCAGTCAAACTAAAACTGGATCCTAACCCAACCCCAACACCATATCCAAAAGGTCAGAATAACCTCAAACTGAATCCCCAACCAACCTCTACTCCACACCCAACCATCAGATAACCCACAAACCAGATTCCAACCCAATATGGACTCCACACCCAAACCATCAGCGAAATTTGAAACGGTATCCCAACACAACCCCTAATCCACATCCTAACCATTAGCCAAATGTCAAACCAGAACCCAAACAAATTGCTATTCTATACCCAAACTAGCAGCCAAAGCTAAAACCAGATCCCAACCTAATCCCTAATCCACACAAAACTGTCAGACAAACCATGAACCACATCCCCACCAAACCCCTACTCCACAACCGAACCATATACCAAATCTCATGTTGGATCCCAACCCAACCTCTACTCCACACCCAAACTTTCAGCCAAACCCCTAATCCATACCTGAACTGTCAGCCAAACCTCAAACTGGATCCCCAAACCCTACTCCACAGCTGAACTGTCAGGCAAATGTGAAATTGAATCCTAATCCAAAGCCTACTCCACACCACAACTATCAGCCAAACCTCAAAGATGACCTCATCCCAATCCCCACTCCACACCTGAACCATCACCCAAGTTTCAATCTGGATCGCAACCCAAGTTCTACTCTACACCAGAACCATCAGCAAAGCCTCAAACCAGATTCCTACCCAACTCCACACTCAAACTGTCAGCCAAATGTCAAACCATATCCCAACCGAACCTGAACTCTCAGTCAAACTTCAAACCAATCGCAATCCAACCCATACTCCATAGCTCAACCATCAAACATCACACTGGATCCTAAACAACCCCCAAAACACGCAAAACATTAGCCAAACCTCAAAACAGCCCAACCAAATATCTAATCCACACCCAAACTGCCAGCAAAATCGTGAACTGCATCTGTACCCAACCCCGGCTTCATAACCAAACTGTCAGCTGTACCTCAAACTGTACCCCAAACCTTACAGCACACCCGAACCTTCTGCCATACATCACACCACATCCCAACCCCTGACACACCCGAACCTTCTGCCATACATCACACCACAGCCCAGCCCAACCCGACACACCCAAACCTTCTGCCACATATCACACCACATCCCAACCCAACCCCTGACACACCCGAACCATCCGCCATACATCACACCACAGCCCAGCCCAACCCCTGACACACCCGAACCTTCCGCCATACATCACACCACAGCCCAGCCCAACCCCTGACACACCCAAACCTTTCGCCATATATCACACCACATCCCAACCCAACCCCGACACACCCAAACCTTCTGCCATACATCACACCACAGCCCAGCCCAACCCCTGACACACCCGAACCTTCCGCTATATATCACACCACATCCCAACCCAACCCGACACACCCGAACCTTCTGCCACATATCATACCACAGCCCGACCCAACCCTACACCACACCCGAACCTTCCGCCATATATCACACCACATCCCAACCCAACCCTACACCACACCCGAACCTTCCGCCATATATCAGACCACATCCCAACCCAACCCTACACCACACCCGAACCTTCCGCCATATATCAGACCACAGCCCAACCCAACCCTACACCACACCCGAACCTTCCGCCATATATCATACCACAGCCTAACCCAACCCTACACCACACCCGAACCTTCCACCATATATCACACCACATCCCAACCCAACCCGACACACCCGAATCTTCTGCCAAATCTCTAACTGGATTCCAAACCAAACCCAAATTTCACCCCTCCTTAGTTACAACAGTGCAGCCTTATTGATTACAATGGAGATGCACTGGTGTGAGGCGAGAATACGACCCTCTATGTTTTTAATGAACTCCACATTTTTCTTCTTAACCCCATCCCCCACCCCTGATTTCATGTTATTTTAAGATCCAGTTAATAGTTAAGCTCTCTAGGTCAGATTCTCAGCTGGTGTAAATCAACAGCATGCCACTGATGTCAACATTTGTGTAAATGTGGTGATAGTGGTTCTGAAATAAGGTAAGCTATAATTCACTATTAAATGGCACAGGGTGACTTAAAAGTTCTATGGGAAAGACTTGATTCTTCATTAGATTTTTATAGGAGTCTAGAGTAGTTTCCAGAGAGCCCTATTCACCAAACTCTGAGCTTAGCCTTGCAAGCCCATTGGGCTGGCTCCCCTCAATACACCCATCCCGAGGCCAGCCACTGAGCAAATGTCAGCTGGTCTCCAAGGCTTCCGCACGTAAATCTTTGTGGCCCAGTCAGACTGCATGTGCCACGGACATGAGTCCCCAGGTATGGAGCCAGTGCACGTGTCTCCACACCACACACTGTACCTGCCCAAGAAACAGCTCAAGCAGCACTACTAAAGATTCTGATGCAATCTCTCAGCATTCTTCATTGTGTTGCCTTCCACAGTCCTGTCTGCGCACAGTGGCTCCAATGCCACCTGACGGCATTTACTGACTGTCTCCCCTGCCCAGCCTCCCTCGGACAGCACTGAAAAGCCTAGTCTGGGGGAGGTGCTCACCCCAGTTTGTGGCCTTGGATAGCAGAGATACTACTGGGGTGCTGCCCTTACCACAGTAAGCCATGCATTTGTGACCTCCAGGTTTGATCAGTACAACTTGCATCTAGGGGCAGGTCTACACTACATGTGCTCCAGCGGCTCAGCTGCAGTGCTCCAGCTACGCCGCTGTAGTGTAGACACTACAGTGATGGAAAGTGTTTTGTAATTACTGTAGTAAATCCACTGCCTCCAGAGAAATCTTCTGTTGACCTAGCTGCATCTACAGGTGGGGTCAGATTGACCTAACTACATTACATGGGGTACAGAATTTTTCACAGCCCTGAGGGATGTAGCTAGGTCGACCTACATTGTAGGTTTAGAGTGTGCGAGACAGAACTTTCACAGGGGCTAGACTTGAACTGGGGAACTCACTGCCCCTAGAGATAAGATGATCACAGGCATCACCATGCTCATGAGCTTCGCAGCTGACTCTCATTTTGACTCACATGCACTTCAGCGCCCACTCACGCACCACAGAGCACAGGACGACCCTATAAACTAACGAGGCTGCAGGAGGGGAGGCGAGAAAGGGGAAGATTGTTGCTGTTTCTTGTTGGTTGTGAGAGAAGGGCTCCGATCCTGTGGCCGCGGGTGCTGGATTAGTGAATGACTGGCTGGCACAGACCTGCTCCAGCATCCGGTGTCGTTTCCTCAGCTCCTCTTCCAGATCCGTCAGGGGCCTCTGTGACTCCTGCTGCTGCTTCAGCTGCTTGAATCTTCTGGTCTCCAGAACCTTCTGGAGCTCTGGTTTGTGTTCTGGCAACAGCCCCCTGTGGAGAGGGGATCAAACAGGCTTTACTGAAGTGGGGGGCTTCCCTGTTTCTTCTGCACCTGCCCTCTCTCACTGCCTCCCTTCTCCCTCTCTCATTCAGTTGCCCACCCTGTTTCCTCCGCTCCCAGGCCCAGTCAGAGCCTGCGGGATGCCATGACAGTCCCCCTGGCAGCAGAGCTGGCCTGGTTGTATTCAGGTCCTTGCATTTGCTCTACTGGGGATAATTTATTCATTTCCCAAGCTCCCTGCCCCCAGGCCTGGCACCATTCTGCTCACGTCCCTGCCCCTGGAGCAACCAGTACAGGACACACGTCCCTCTCAGTGTTCCCTTCCAGCGGACTCTGGGAAGCTGCCCAGGTCTGTGAGGCATCCATGCTGTCATGGGAGAGACTGACCTCAGGAGCATTCTCAGGGACTCCTGCTCCCGGCCCGCTGATCCAGGCCTGCCGACGGAACCGCAGCCCATAACTGGGGGCACCAGCACTGTTTGGCAAATTCAGCCAGACTGCGGGAGGTGCCTGAGGATCAGGAATGCCAAGGAGCTCCCACATAAAGTAGGAAAGGCCAAGGACCTGGCACTGCCTCATTGCTCCAGCTGGAGTAACTCTTCCCTTGGCCCCATTCCCTCTGGGCACCCAGCAGCATCACTCACCTCCTGTGGCTGAACAGCAGCTCCCTATGGAGCTCCTGGTGGGTTTTGGACTCTCTGACTGGGTTCGGCAGCTTCTTTGGCTCAATGAGGCCATTGTTGCTACCTGCTGCGAGGTAAGTGCTAGGGTCACAGCCCCTGCTGCCTGCCTCTGCAATGCAAAGATGGGGTGAGTGAGGCCAGCCATAGAGGGCAGGGACCGGGGTCCCACCATTCCTCACCATGCTCCACTTCCACGTGGGCACCGCAAAGTGTCAGGCCCCTCCCCCTCGGAGGGGAGCACCACAGCGCCCCCCCTCCCCCATTGCTCTCAGATGGCTTACATGTCCAAATGGAGGGGGATTTCCTCCAAGATCCCTGTGGAAACCAAGCAGCTCCCTACTGAGCATGGCACCCCCTCCATGCTGGGCTTCTCTCTCGCGGGCCCATGACTGTTCCACTGCAGATAAATATTTCAGCAGTCAGTGGGCCGAGAGAGAGAGAATGATTCTGTAGCCCAGTGCTTGGGCACCACCAGGAGGGAGCCCCGGGGTCCAGCCCCCTGCTCCAGTCACCCTTTCATTATTTACCCACCGTGGAACAGCTTCCACAGGAGAGCCTGCAGGAGCCCCTCATCTGACTGTCCCCTCACCCAGTGGTTAGAGCACGCTCCTGGCGGGGGGGGAGACCCCTGCGCAAAGCTTCTCTCCCCTTGGGCAGAGCTGGGGGGTTGATCCTGGGTTGCCCCCGTCCCCAGGCAGTGTTCTATCTCCTGGGCTGCCAGTCAGCAGGCGGGCTGCACAACTCCCTCCTCCACCAGCCATTCGGTGTGGAGCGAGAAGGCCCCTAACTCAGTCCTGCCAGGGACACCTTAGCTGCTTACGCCACCTGGCTCTAGTAGCAGCTTCCCATTGGCAGATCACTAGGAGAGCGAGGCACCTCCCTGCAGCCCCGACTCGGGTGCCTATCTCGAAGACCCGAACGTGCCGCCCCAATAGCGGCCGGAGTGCCGCCCGTTGGTATTGGCCACCCCAAGCACCTGCTTCTTTAACTGGTGCCTGGAGCCGGCGCTGCAAGGAGCTGACTGACGAGATATCTGAGCCATTAGCGATTATCTTTGAAAAGTCATGGAAGACGGGAGAGATTCCAGAGGACTGGAAAAGGGTAAATCTAGTGCCCATCTATAAAAAGGGAAATAAGGACAACCTGGGGAATTACAGATCACTCAGCTTAACTTCTGTACCTGGAAAGATAATGAAGCAAATTAAGCAATCAATTTGCAAACATCTAGAAGATAATAAGGTGATAAGTAACAGTCAGCATGGATTGGTCAAGAACAAATCATGTCAAACCAACCTGATAGCTTTCTTTGACAGGGTAACAAGTCTTGTGGATGGGGAGAATCGGTAGACATAGTGTATCTTGACTTTAGTAAAGCTTTTGATATGGTCTCACATGACCTTCTCATAAACAAACTAGGGAAATGCAACCTAGATGGAGCTACTATAAGGTGGGTGCAAAACTGGTTAGAAAACCATTCCCAGAGAGTAGTTATCAGTGGTTCACAGTCATGCTGGAAGGGCACATTGAGTGGGTCTGCAGGAATTGGTACTGGGTCTGGTTCTGTTCAATATCTTCATCAGTGATTCAGATAATGACATAGAGAGTACACTTATAAAGTTTGCAGACGATATCAAGCTGGGAGGGATTGCACGTGCTTTGGAGGACAGGATTAAAATTCAAAATGATCTGGACAAACTGGAGAAATGGTCTGAAGTAAATAGGATGAAATTCAATAAGGACAAATGCAAAGTACTCCACTTAGGAAGGAACAATCAGTTGCACATACACAAAATGGGCAATGACTGCCTAGGAAGGAGTACTGCAGAAAGGGATCTGGGGGTCATAGTGGACCATAAGCTAAATATGAGTCAACAGTGTAATGCTGTTGCAAAAAAAGCGAACATCATTCTGGGATGTATAAGCAGGAGTATTGTAAGCAAGACATGAGAAATAATTCTTCTGCTCTACTCTGCTCTGATTAGGCCTCAACTGGAGTATTGTGTCCAGCTCTGGGCGCTACATTTCAGAAAAGATGTGGACAAATTGGAGAAAGTCCAGAGAAGAGCAACAAAAATGATAAAAGATCTAGAAAACATGACCTATGAGGGAAGATTGAAAAAAATGGGTTTGTTTAGTCTGGAAAAGAGAAGACTGAGAGGGGACATGATAACAGTTTTCAAGTACATAAAAGGTTGTTACAAGGAAGTGGGAGAAGAATTGTTCTTAACCTCTGAGGATAGGACAAGAAGCAATGGGCTTAAATTGCAGCAAGGGTGGTTTAGGTTGGACATTAGGAAAAACTTCCTAACTGTCAGAGTGGTTAAACACTGGAATAAGTTGCCTAGGGAGGTGGTGGAATCTCCATCATTGGGGATTTTTAAGAGCAAGTTAGACAAACACCTGTCAGGGATGGTCTAGATAATACTTAGTCCTGCCATGAGTGCAGGGGACTGGACTAGATGACCTCTCAAGGTCACTTCCAGTCCTATGATTCTTTCCCCTCTCTCTCTCTCTCTCTCCTTTTGCCTTTCTATAATAAGAGTCTGGTTCAATTGGCCAAGACCTATATTTTACACCACTGCTGTGAGCCTGTGAACAGAAAGAGGCAATGCCCTAAACAGCCCGATGCTGGCACGAGTTGCCAGGTCTCAGCGGGTATGTCTATACTGCAATTAGACACCAGCGGCTGGCCTGTGCCAGCTGACTTGGGCTCAGGCTGAGGGCTGTTTAAGTGGAGCATAGATATTCACGCTCAGACTGGAACCCAGGCTCTAGGACCCTGTGAGGTGGGAGGGTCCCAGAGCTCAGGCTGCAGCCTAAGCCTGAATGTCTATGGCCTTGGCTACACTGGCGCTGTACAGCGCTGCAACTTGCTGCGCTCAGGGGTGTGAAAACGCCCCCCCCCTCCCCGAGCGCAGCGAGTACAGCGCTGTAAAGTGCCAGTGTAATCAGAGCCTGCAGCGCTGCAAGCTACTCCCCTCGGAGAGGTGGAGTACATACAGTGCTGCGAGAGCTCTCTCGCAGCGCTGGCGGCGCGACTACACTCGCACTTCACAGCGCTGTCGCGGCAGCACTGTGAAGTCCCGAGTGTAGCCAAGGCCTATGCTGCAAATAAACAGCCCCTTAACCCCAGCCCGAGTCAGCTGGCACAGGCTAGGGTTACCATTCGTCCGGATTCCCCTGGACATGTCCGGCTTTTTAAGCTAAAAATAGCGTCCGGGGGGAATTTGTAAATGTCCGGACTTCCCCCTGATGCAGAGCACGCGCGGCTAACAGTGCTGCCGGCGGGACGGTGTCACTTACATGGGGCTCCGACACTCAGCCAGAGAGAGCACGTCCTCCTCCTCCCTCCCTGCATTACAGATCGGCTCCGCCAGTCTGGAGCTCCTCCCCCACTGCTGCCCAGCGGCTCAGGCAGTTCCTGAGCAAGTTCACCGAGACATTAGGTGAAGAAAGGCCAACAACAAGGGGGCCAGGAGGCAGGAGAAGGGGCAGGGAGGTTTTGGAGGGGGCAGTCAAGAGACGGGGGGGGTCGGGAGTTCAGGGGGGGCTTTTTGGGGGTGTGGAGAAGGTTTTGGGCAGTCAGGGTACAGGTAGGGGGTAGGGTCCTGGGGGGCATTTGGGGGGGGCTTAGGAGGGGACAGTTAGGGGACAAAGAACAGGGAGGCTTAGGTAGGGGTTGGGGTTCTGGAGGGCAGTTAGGAGCAGGGGTCCCAGGAGGGGGCAGTCAGGGGACAAGGAGCGAGGGGGGGG
>NW_020696239.1:531083-536375 GCF_002925995.2 Terrapene triunguis | reverse complement strand
GGGATCGGAGCAGTCAGGGGACAGGGAGCAGAGGGGTTTAGATGGGTCGGGAGTTCTGGGGGGGGCTGTCAGGGGGTGGGGAGTGGTTGGATGGGGCGTGGGAGTCCCAGGGGTCTGTCTGGGGGTGGGGGTGTGGATAAGGGTTGGGGTAGTCAGGGTACAGGTAGGGGGTAGAGTCCTAGGGGGCCAGTTAGGATGGGGGGAGGGTCTCAGGAGGGGGCCGTCAGGGGACAAGAGGCAGGGAGGCTTAGGTAGGGGGTGGAGTCCTGGGGGGCAGTTAGGGGCAGGGGTCCCAGGAGGGGGCAGTCAGGGGACAAGGAGCGGGGGGGAGGGTTGGGGGTTCTGAGGGGGGGAAGTGGGAGGGGCAGGGGCGGGGCTAGGGCAGGACAGGGGCGGGGCTCCTCCCATCCTCTTTTTTGCTTGCTGGATTATGGTAACCCTAGCACAGGCCAGCCGCAGGTGTGTAATTGCAGTGTTCGTGTAGACGTAGCCAGAGTGGCCGATCAGAGCATGTGCTGGGCCTGGGTTTTCCAACACTGTTGTAGCAAGTAAGAGTCAACCCCAGAGACAGAAGCTACGTTTCCTCTCCTGGCTGTTCTGTTCTCCCCTCTTGTGGGTGTGTGTGGGGCTGGGTTTGTCTGCTAGGAAACAGGATCAGACTTTAACAACCACAGCAAAGACAGCTCCAGCCCAGCCCAGCTAACTTCTGCTCTTTGCCCCAAATGGATAATTAATACCAACTCTGATACCATCTAAAATTGTCAAAGGGGGGCTTCTGTCTAAAGACTCTCCAGCTAAAGGCAATGAGGGAGGTGTTACAATACTTTACACTGCAAATGATTTATCTGTCTTCCCTGGATCTTTATTAAAGAGTTAAAAGATGTTTAATGGTTGAATGCCAAAGGTGCTGAGCAGGCTGAGGTCTCTGTATACTAAACCCCAAACCCGGCTTACCAGCCCTGTCACTGTGCAACATGTTAACACCTTTGGCCTCACTGATTCCATCTAAATTAATGAAATAGCTTCCCCCCCTAAAATAGCCAATAGCCTGTTATTAGGGCACTCACCCAGGAGGGAGAAGACCAGGATGTGAGGCCCGACTCTGAATGAGGCAGAGTGGGGATTCAAACCTGGGTCTCCCACAGCCCAGGGCGTGCTCTGAGCCTGGGGTAGATGGAGACCATGTCTGCAGTGAGATTTTTTGCAAGAAAGGGCTGACCTGGGGTAGGCACTAAACAAAAGGGAGGGATAGGTCAGTGATTTGAGCATTGGCCTACTAAACTCAGGGTTGTGAGTTCAATCCTTGAGGGGGGCCATTTAGGGATCTGGGGCAAAATTAGTACTTGGTCCTGCTAGTGAAGGCAGGGGACTGGACTCCATGACCTTTCAAGGTCCCTTCCAGTTCTATAAGATAGGTATATCTCCATATATTATATTATATTATTATTATAAGGGTTCATGTAGGGTGACCAGCTAGCAAAAAAATCAGGACAGGGGGTGGGGAGTAATAGGAGCCTATATAAGAAAAAGCCCCCAAAAGCGGGACTGTCCCTATAAAATCGGGACATCTGGTCACCCTAAGTTCATGGCTGTGACTCCCAAGTGGAGCAAAGCACTTCCCTCCAGCCTGAAGTCCCTTTGAGGGGCAGGGCTTGGGTCACACCCCTGTCCTCTGCCTCTCACTATGGCTGGCTCAGGCAGCTCTCTGCTCAACACTCTGGCTTCCATGAATCCCACTCTCAGGGAATGTCCACACTAGAAACTTAAGTCAACTTATGTTAGGTCAACTTACAACCACCGTAGTAATTACTGCAGTGATGCATGTCCACTCTACCCTCCTTCTGTCGGTGGTGCACATGCTCACCAGAAGCGCTTCCACTGACTGAAGAGGGGCAGTGTCAGGGGCTGAGAGCCTGGGCTCTCAGCTCTGTACACAGCCCCACCCCCCGGGCTCTCGGCTCCCTGCGGCGATCGGGGAGCCTCCGGGCAGCAGCTGGGCTGGGAGCAGGGAGTCCAGGGGGCAGAGTCTAGCTGGAGCCCCCCACCTGCCCAGGGGTGACAGCTGGAGTTGTGAGCCAGGCTTTGGAAGCCGTGGAACTGACAAGAATGACAGCCAACAGCTGATGTCAGTAACCCGCGGGATCTACACAGATCCTGTGTCACCCTAACTACACCGACATAAGCCCTACGCCCCTCATGGAGGTGGAGTTATTATGTCGGTGTAGTAGGGCATTTACTACAGTCTTGCTCCTGCTGTTGCGTGTTTACTGCCATCACTGTCATCCATGACAGAAGTTTACCTCTCTCTCACACACAACTTCCCTCACAAGAAGCTGTGAACTGTTTTGTCGAACACTTTTTGAAAGTTCAAATAAATTACATCACCTGGCTGTCCTTTATCTCCTATTTTGTTGACACACGGTATTTTAATGGGTTAGCAAAGCATGACTTTCCTTTGTAGACGCCGGTTGGTATCATGACCAGCTAGATGTTTTAACATTCTATTCTTAACTTAATGTTTCGACCAGTACATGACACTGAACTAAACGTTAACTGGTCTGTAATTCCCGCTGTCACCCGTAGCACCTGTTTTAAATATTAACAGCTCATAACTATTTGTGATATCAGGGCGTTTCAGATAACTGAGGCTTGGCTAACAAGGCTGTGTAGTGTTTGGTATTCACAGGATACGTGGGACTGTACCTATGACCTATGTGCAGATATATACATGGGAAAATGTGTCCTTAAATGGTCTCTCTATTCTCCTACATCTGGCCAATATGGAGAAACCAGGACCCAGATTTCTCAGAGTGCCTTGTGATTTGGGATGCCTCGTTTTTGGTGTGCCTAGCTTGAGTCACTGATTGCCCACCCTCTGACAGTCAGGCCTCTGTAGAGTGTCTCATGGGGGGGGGGCCCAAATCACTAGTCATGTTCTACAGTCTTGGTCCAGAGCAGACGATAAGGCTGGGGGCAGGGGGGAAAGTAACTTAAAGGACTTACCGGTAGGCAGGGCGGCTGGCCTCCTGAGCAAGGGGGGGGGGGGCGGCGCTCTGGGCCCCTGGAAGGGGCGGGGCCTCGGGTGGAAGGGGTGGGGCTGGGGCCTGACTCCCCCAGCCAGCCCTTCAGCACTGCCCAGCCCATGCCGCCTGGGACTACAGCAGCGATTTAAAGGGCCGCTGCCGGGAGCCCCGGGCCTTTTTAAATTACCGGGCCGCAGGGAAGCTGCCCCTTTTCCCCCCACCCTGTCAGTGGCCCTACCGGCATGGTGCTTAAAGTGCTGCCGTGGCAGCGCTTTAACATCAGCTGTGTACCGGCCCATACCAGCGGCCACTTTCTTACCGGTATGCCTTATTTTCACCTCTGGCTGGGGGGACTGCAGGGACAGGTTAGCAAGGTTAGCAGCCCTTTGAAAAGGGGAGCCTGAGGGACCGCTCTCAGCTGGGGGCCACACAGCTTCTCCACGCAGTGGGAATGAGCCCCTCATCAGTGGCCCATGAGAAAACTTGCTGGCATGGAAAGAGGCAAAATTCAATCCCATGCCCAGTCCCATCCCCAAAACAATTGGCTCTCCTGGGTTCTCATTCCCTGGGCAGCAGGGCCTCCCTGCTCTCTACTCCAGGAGAAGGGACTCATACCTGGGCTCACACTGCTCTGCTGGGCTTTGCAGTCACCCTGGAAAATGAAAAGTTTGGGTTCAGAGACAGGACAAAAAAAAGCACATGAAATAAAAATGCATTCCTGCCCCAAGGGCAAGGCTGGGCCTGGGTCCTACGAACCTAGGCTGTGCTGCTGTGGCCCAGTGCGTGGAGTCCTGCCCAGAGCCCTGGACTGTATTCCTAGCTCTGGTGCATGAGCCCCTTCCCCCTCTGTGCCCGTTGCCCCATGCGTCAGCCGAGGGTATTGACAGTGAGCTGCCTTTGTAAAACACTGAGCTCTCCCGGGGGAAAGTGCTCCAGAAAACCTGGGCATTTTACAAGTGGCAAAGGGGCTGCAGGGAAGCCAACCATGCCATGCTCAGATCTTAGCAGGGGATACAGAAAGGTCTGCAAAGACCCGAGCTGACTCTGACCTCCGAGTTTGGGAGTCTTCGGATGCAGGTTTTTAGTTCAGGCCCAATTCTGATTGGGGAACTCGGCTGCCAGCTGCGGAGTCAGTGCTCGACGTCCCCCAGCACTAACTCCAGCCCCGGCTTAGCCAGCAGGGTGAGGGAGATCAGGAATGAGCCAGGTTGTCACTGGACTTAGAGCGGCTACACTGGAGAGCTTACAGCGGCACAGAGCCTTACAGTGCAAAGCACTTCCCCTCCCCCACCAGCTGGCTTGCGGGTGCGTCTGGTGAAGAGAGAGGCGAGGGGAGCGGGTTTGGAGACAGTGTTCCTGTCAGCCAGCACTGCCAGGGGAGCGCTCTGGCTGCAGCCACTTCTGGGGAGTTGTAGGCCGCATGCTGGAGTGGCACTGAGAGGCTAGGCGGGGGGTGCCAGGTGTGGTACACACAGCAAGACACCCCTGCCCTATAGCGCTGAACAGAGACTTCCCAAGTCACAGCAAGGCAGTGGCAGAACCAGGGATAGAACCAAATTTGCTGAGTCCCCAGCTGTGGCTTATCTCCTAGGCTGTATGGTCCTCCACAGCATGGCTTCAGTAGGGAGACTCCAGCCAGCTCTGCTGCAACTCAGCCAGGCATGGCCACGGAGGGGTTCTTAGTTTTTCCCGTGAATGGGGTGACTGGTGCTCCGGAGGAGGCCCACATGAGCTAGCATTGAGACAGGTGACTGCCTGCAACCCTCCTGTTTCTGTCCCCGCAGTGATGTGTAGGACTCGTGGCTAGCGCAGGGGACTGGAAGTCAAGACTCCTGGGTTGGGTTGCCAGGCTGAGAGGGGAATGGGGTCTCGTGGTTAGATCAGGGAGGGGCTGGAGGCTTGGCTTCCAGCCCTAGCTCTGACAGAAGGTGGTTTGTGGTAAGAGCCGGATCAGAGTTCTCAGCCCTGGGCTCTAGTGCCAGCTCTTCAGCTGGCTCAGTCCTTGGCCCCGGTCTGTAAAACGGGGATACTGACCGACCTGTGTAAAGAGCGTTGAGACACATAGCGGAAAGGGGCCAGATCAATGCAGCTCACTATTATGGGCCCTGCACTGTCTGCAGCCTGACACAGCAGTGACCAGCGGTGCCCATACTAGGCCCTGGGTGCCCCATCCCACTGTAGAACTAGGGTTACCATTCGTCCGGATTCCCCCGGACATGTCCGGCTTTTTGAGCTAAAAATAGCGTCCGGGGGGAATTTGTAAATGTCC
>NW_020696239.1:501809-516083 GCF_002925995.2 Terrapene triunguis | reverse complement strand
GGAGGCTTTTTCGCCTGGGGCGGCGAAAAAGCCAGAGCCGGCCCTGGCTGAGCTTGATGAGTTTAGGGCGGAGATGGTATACTGAGGTTGTCTACAATGGCATGTGGCCCACTGGCAACTGCCGGTAGCAAAAACGCCCAAGGGCTGTAGACGGGAGACTAGATGGGGTGGGCTCTGCGTTACTACAGCGAATTCTTTCCCAGGTGTCTGGCTGATGGGTCTTTCCGACATGCTGAGGGTCTAACTCATAAGTGGTGGGTATTGTAGACTTGGGGATGCTTTGCTTCCCCAAACAGCCTGGTGTGGCCCTGCCCACGCTCCTCCCCTAGGGCTTCTCCTGCCATTCCCGGAATTCTGCCCGGCCGCCTGGCGCACCGGGCCTGGGGAGCTATGGTCATGCTGCCCGGCCACCTGGCACTGGGGCCGGGGGCCGCAGTGGAGGTGCTCTGGGCTCCTGCAGGGGAGGGGGCAGGAGGGGAAGGGGAGGGGCGGGTTCACCAGCTGCCCATGGTCTAACTGATCGCCATATTTGGGGTCAGGAAGGAATTTTCCTGCGGATCAGATTGGCAGAGACGCTGGGGGGGTTTCGCCTTCCTCTGCAGCATGGGGCACGGGTCACTTGCAGGTTTAAACTACTGTCAGTGGTGGATTCTCTGTAACTTGAAGTCTTTAAACCCTGATTTAGGATGTCAGTAACTGAGCCAGAGGTTATGGGTCTATTATAGGAGAGGGTGGGTGACATTCTGTGGCCTGTGTTGTGTAGGAGGTCAGACTAGATGATCATGATGGTCCCTTCTGACCTTAAAGTCTATGAGTCTATAACAGGGGTGGGCAAACTTTTTGGCCTGAGGGGCACATCGGAGTTCCGAAATTGTATGGAGGGCCGGGTAGGGAAGGCTGAGCCTCCCCAAACAGCCTGGCCACCGCCCCCTACCACCTCCTCCCACTTCCTGCCCCCTGACTGCTCCCCTCAGGATCCCCGACCCATCCAACCCCCCCTCCTCCCGCTCCTTGTCCCCTGGAATATCAGTTAGTATATTTATGACCTGAAAGTAGACCTTTTTGGTAAAGTAGGTATAACTGTTATTTCTGAATAGTAATGTTCTGCATGTAGTTTAATAGAAACATGTATAATGTTATTGCTTTCTGGTGAAATTGCATGGCACTTGCTATGTAAGGCAGATTAACAGGTGTTGTTATGATGATGCTGTTGCAAAAGGATTTTCTGTTGCATTTAATATTTTCAAAGTGCTTGTGAAAAATGAGTATTTATTTTAGGTCAGAGTCACGGTTGTTTTGTGGTGATGAACAGCCCATTTCTACTTAAGTTGATGGAGATAATATGCTTTATTTATAATGTGGACAATTAAATATTTAAAATGTCCTTAACTGTTAATTTCCTGGCTTTTAAAATGTGTGGGTTTTGTAAATTATGTGATAGGTGGCGAGTGTTGTCACTTAGCCCCCTTGCCTGGTTTTCTTAAATAGTTCACAGGTTGGAAATGAAAATAGCCCCCCATCACCGTGATTTTTTCTCTGTTGGTTGCAGTGATGGGGGAATGTGTCTGGTTTTCACATAATAGGGCCATTTCTTTAATATTTTATTATTTCACCCCATGGAAAACTATACATGAACCATTGGGGTGGGGGATTCAGGAAATTCAGAGTTCAAGTAACACTTCAAACCAGTCTAAACATATTAAAGTGAGAAAGGACCAGTTATGGCACCCAGAGACTCTTAACTCTGCCCAGTGGTGGCACCCTGCAGTCCCCACGACTGGGATTTGGGGTGGTAGCGTTTGGACCTCAAAAGAAGAGTAGCTTCAGCATTGGGGCAGCCCTGAAAATTGTGGGAATGGAGAAGTGTCATCACAAAATTGTCCCCATCCACCGCCCCCGGGTCTGGTGCCAAAATCACAAGACTTGCTATTAATTCGCAAGAGTTCGCCATGATCGGGGGATAAATGGAGCAGCCTTAGGCCAGCCTAAAAGTGATTTCTTCTGATCAGATCTGATAAGCAATAAAACCTATGTAACCTATAGAACTGAACAGCAAGGTTCTCTGCCATGCCATGGGTCCTAGCCCATTGTGATATCAGAGGTAACTCAACCAAACACCACCTGCACTCTACAGTTAATTTGCATGCAACAATTTAATTGATGGTAATGAGTCAGTGACAGGCGGGAGACTGCACGGATGGTGGATTACTTGGCCCAACTACCACATTTCTTCAAAGGCTGATTCCCCCCCCCACCACCACACTATTGCCAGCTCTTACAATTTTATTGCAACTCTAGGGATATGGGGGTGGTTTTTACCTGTCTCATGAAAACATGCTGAAAGGCACCACCTCACAAACTTCCCCTTATTCAGAGTGGCCACCATCTCCCATTACTGTCCGTGGGGCTGAAGCCAGCATGCTGGGCTCTGTTTCCCTGCAGTCTATTTACAGTGGGCAGCCACCTCCTCCAGTTTTCAGTGAGATGGAAGCCATGTCCATTCTACAGCTCAGGGGCTAGAGGAGAGGGGGCAGCAGAAACCCTGTGGCTGGTGATGGGGAGAGTGAGGGGGAGCAGGGCACTGAGAGCAGGAGGCGGATTTAGGGGGTGCAGGGGATGGGATGTAGGAAGATGCAGAGGGCAGGAGGAAGGGGATGTCCAGAGCAGGGGGAGGCAGATCAGGTGTAGCTAGCAGGGGGAAGGGAGGTGTCTGGAGCAACCAGTGGGAGGTGGGATCAAACCCGCATTTTTTTTCCTGTGACACTAGTAGCTGAAAGCCGGTGTTACCACAGGGGTGTAATGTCAGCTAATTTGCATTCAACAATTTCATTGGTTGTACTGGGGGATTGGCTTTGATTTCTGCAGGTGGCGAATGAGGGCTGTGTGTATGCTGGTTGTGTTGGTGTGTGTGTGTGGTTTTAAAGAAATGTGATAGTTGGGCCAATTTATCTACCATCTGAGCCATCTCCTTCATATGACCAATGAAACTGTTGCATGCAAATTAGCTGTACAGTAAGGTTGGTGATTGGTTGAGTTACCCGTGATATCACAATAGTCTACGGCTCTTGGCATGGCATAGCTACCTGCCTTGCTGTAGCTGTACACTGCACTGGCATATTTCCTAAAGTCAAAATGGCTGAGACCATAAAAAGGTGGATGCTAAGAAACCACAAAACCGAGTGATAATTCAACCTGGAGATATTCTGAACAAAAAGGGCCTTCAGCTGTGCTTGTAGCCATGTCCACTGCTTCACGCTGACATTTTAGGCTTCAGAGTAATGTTCTTGGAGTCTCATTATATAGATTATCGCTGATACGAATAATTGATATAAGTGTGATGTTGCAGTCTATATGGTTTTATAAAAATATGCTAATGAGTGAATATAATGTAACTGGAATATGCTTCATGCAAAAGGTCTCTTGTAAGGCATCATTACAAAGCTTATAATCTACTGAGTGTGATCATCCTATTTGTATAAATGTACCACTCTTGTATCTAAAACTAGAAATATGAAATATAACTCTGAGGGCCTATTGTAATTATGCAAAGTGTGGGCCATTAATGGTGATTTGGAATCTTGATGACTCCCATTAACCAGGACAATTGTCTGCAGATGGCTGTGTTTTACCTGTAAGTCTTCCTGTATTCGTGTGTGCTGGCAAGTGAGTAATGAAGTCTTGCAGTGACATGTGATCATGTCACCTGAACTGGAATCCATCTTTAACCCGGTGTCTTTCCATTGAGAAGGAGGGGGTGGGAACCCAGAGAGGGACAAAGGATTCCCGCCTTATGCAAAAGATATATAAAGGGGTGGAACAGAACAAAGGGGAGGGAGGAGTGATCATGAAGAATCCCCTAGCTACCACCTGAGCTGGAACAAGAGCTGTACCAGGGGAAAGAATTGTGCCCAGGCCTGGAAGGTGTCCAGTCTGAGAAAAAAAATTAATGAAGCATCTCTGAGGGTGAGATTATCTGTATTCAGTCTGATTAGACATAGATTTGCGCGTTTTATTTTATTTTGCTTGGTGACTTACTTTGTTCTGTCTGTTACTACTTGGAACCACTTAAATCCTACTTTCTGTATTTAATAAAATCACTTTTTACTTATTAATTGACCCAGAGTATGTATTAATACCTGGGGGAGCAAACAGCCATGCATATCTCTCTATCAGTGTTATAGAGGGCGAACAATTTATGAGTTTACCCTGCATAAGCTTTATACAGGGTAAAACAGATTTATTTGGGTTTAGACCCCATTGGGAGTTGGGCATCTGAGTGTTAAAGACGAGAACACTTCTGTTAGCTGCTTTCAGGTAAACCTGCAGCTTTGGGGCAAGTAATTCAGACCCTGGGTCTTTGTTGGAGCCAGAGGCGGCTCCAGGCACCAGCGCAGCAAGCGCGTGCCTGGGGTGGCAAGCCGCGGGGGGTGGCATGCCGGTCGCCGTGAGGGTGGCAGTCAAGCAGCCTTCGGCGGCATGCCTGCGGGAGGTCCACCGGTCCTGCGGCTTTGGTGGCAATTTGGCAACGGGTAAGCCGAATCCGCGGGACCGGCAGATCACCCGCAGAAACGCCAATGAATCTGCGTGACCAGCGGACTGCCCGCAGGCATGCCGCCGAAGGCCACCTGACTGCCGTGCTTGGGGCGGCAAAAAACATAGAGCCGCCCCTGGTTGGAGCAGACGGGAGTATCTGGCTCAGCAAGACAGGGTGCTGGAGTCCTGAGCTGGCAGGGAAAGCAGGGGTAGAAATAGTCTGGGCACATCAGGTGGCAGCTCCCAGGGGGTTTCTGTGATCCAGCCAGTCACAATAAGTGTAACACTTTTCCACTCTAATATATCTTTTGAACTAGGGCTACCAGATCTGCACGCAGTATTTAGGTGTGGGCGTACCATGAATTTCTATAGTGGCATTATGATATCTACTGTATTGTTATCTATCCCTTTTGTAATGGTTCCCAACATTCTGTTAACCTTTTTGACGGCCACTGCACATGGAGTAGATGTTTTCAGAGAACTATCCAGAATGACTCCAAAATCTCTTTCTTGAGTACTAAGAGCTAATATAGACGCCATCTTTTTGCATGTATAGTTCGGATTATGTTTTCCAATGTGCATTACTTTGCACTTATCAATATTGAATTCCATTTGCCATTTTCTTGCCCAGTCCCCCAGTTTTGTGACATTCCTTTGTAACTCCTCGCAGTCTGCTTTGGACTTAATGATCTTGAATAATTTTGTATCATCTGCAAACTTTGCAACCTCACTGTTCAAACCCTTTTCCAGATCATTTATGAATATGCTGAACAGCACTGGTCCTAGGACAGATCCTTGGGGAACCCTGACATTCTCAAAAATGTCCATTTATTCCTACCCTTTGTTTCCTATCTTTTAACCAGTTACTGATCCATGAGAGGACTTTCCCTCTTATCCAAAGACTGCTTGCTTTGCTTAAGAGCCTTTGGTGAGGGACCTTGTCAAAGGCTTTCTGAAAGTCCAAGTACATTATATCAACTGTATCACCCTTGTCCACACCTTTGTTGACACACTCAAAGAATTTTAATAGATTGGTGAGGCATGAGGAAGAGGTGGATGAGGCTTTTTTTAAACAACTAACAAAATCATCCAAAGCCCAAGATCTGGTGGTGATGGGGGACTTCAACTATCCAGATATATGTTGGGAAAATAACACAGCGGGGCACAGACTATCCAATAAGTTCTTGGACTGCATTGCAGACAACTTTTTATTTCAGAAGGTTGAAAAAGCTACTAGGGGGGAAGCTGTTCTAGATTTGTTTTTAACAAATAGGGAGGAACTCGTTGAGAATTTGAAAGTGGAAGGTAGCTTGGGTGAAAGTGATCATGAAATCATAGAGTTCACAATTCTAAGGAACAGTAGAAGGGAGTACAGCAAAATAGAGACAATGGATTTCAGGAAGGCGGATTTTGGTAAGCTCAGAGAGCTGATAGGTAAGGTCCCATGGGAATTAAGACTGGGGAAAAACGACTGAGGAGAGTTGGCTGTTTTTCAAAGGGACACTATTAAGGGCCCAAAAGCAAGCTATTCCGCTAGGTAGGAAATATAGAAAATGTGGCAAAAGACCACCTTGGCTTAACCATGAGATCTTGCATGATCTAAAAAATAAAAGGAAGTCATATAAAAAATGGAAACTAGGACAAATTACAAAGGATGAATATAGGCAAACAGCACAGGAATGCAGGGGCAAGATTAGAAAGGCAAAGGCACAAAATGAGCTCAAACTAGCTACGGGAATAAAGGGAAACAAGAAGACTTTTTATCAATACATTAGAAGCAAGAGGAAGACCAAAGACAAGGTAGGCCCACTGCTCAGTGAGGAGGGAGACTTGGAAATGGCAGAGGTGTTTAATGACTTCTTTGTTTCGGTCTTCACCGAGAAGTCTGAAGGAATGCCTAACATAGTGAATGCTAATAGGAAGGGGGTAGGTTTAGAAGAGAAAATAAAAAAAGAACAAGTTCAAAATCTCTTAGAAAAGTTAGATGCCTGCAAGTCACCAGGGCCTGATGAAATGCATCCTAGAATACTCAAGGAGCTAACAGAGGAGGTATCTGAGCCTCTAGCTATTATCTTTGGAAAATCATGGGAGACAAGAAAGATTCCAGAAGACTGGAAAAGGGCAAACATAGTGCCCATCTACAAAAAGGGAAATAAAAACAACCCAGGAAACTACAGACCAGTTACTTTAACTTCCGTGCCAGGGAAGATAATGGAGCAAGTAATTAAGGAAATCATCTGCAAACACTTGGAAGGTGGTAAGGTGATAGGGAATAGCCAGCATGGATTTGTAAAGAACAAATCATGTCAAACTAATCTGATAGCTTTCTTTGCTAGGATAACGAGTCTTGTGGATAAGGGAGAAGCGGTGGATGTGGTATACCTAGACTTTAGTAAGGCATTAGATACGGTCTCGCATGATATTCTTATCGATAAACTAGGCAAATACAACTTAGATGGGGCTACTATAAGGTGGGCGCATAACTGGCTGGATAACCATACTCAGAGAGTAGTTATTAATGGTTCCCAATCCTGCTGGAAAGGTATAACGAGTGGGGTTCCGCAGGGGTCTGTTTTGGGACCAGCTCTGTTCAATATCTTCATCAACGACTTAAATATTAGCATAGAAAGTACGCTTATTAAGTTTGCAGATGATACCAAACTGGGAGGGATTGCAACTGCTTTGGAGGATAGGGTCAAAATTCAAAATGATCTGGACAAATTGGAGAAATGGTCTGAGGTAAACAGGATGAAGTTTAATAAAGACAAATGCAAAGTGCTCCACTTTGGAAGGAACAATCAGTTTCACACATACAGAATGGGAAGAGACTGTCTAGGAAGCAGTATGGCAGAAAGGGATCTAGGGGTTATAGTGGACCACAAGCTAAATATGAGTCAACAGTGTGATGCTGTTGCAAAAAAAGCAAACGTGATTCTGGGATGTATTAACAGGTGTGTTGTGAGCAAGACACGAGAAGTCATTCTTCCGCTCTACTCTGCTCTGGTTAGGCCTCAACTGGAGTATTGTGTCCAGTTCTGGGCACCGCATTTCAAGAAAGATGTGGAGAAATTGGAGAGGGTCCAGAGAAGAGCAACAAGAATGATTAAAGGTCTTGAGAACATGACCTATGAAGGAAGGCTGAAAGAATTGGGTTTGTTTAGTTTGGAAAAGAGAAGACTGAGAGGGGACATGATAGCAGTTTTCAGGTATCTAAAAGAGTGTCATAAGGAGGTGGGAGAAAACTTGTTCATCTTAGCCTCTAAGGATAGAACAAGAAGCAATGGGCTTAAACTGCAGCAAGGGAGGTTTAGGTTGGTGTAGTGAGTCCATATTGGTTGACCGGGAGGTGGGCGGGCTTACCCGCCCACTGCTAAAGGCCCCTCCCCCAGCCTAGCGGGAGGGACCACTGGACCCAGAAACCAAGTAATTCCTTGGGACAACTGATAAAAAAACAGGGAGTGAGGTGACAATTAAAGGTTCAAAATCAGGGAACCAAATGGGGACACCGAGCAAAGAACCCCGGACAGCGCCCACTGCTCCTCAAAGGTGGTAAGGGAGCCAGCGGACGCTGCCCAGTGGAACTCCGCCCGGAGACGTGAAACCAAAAAATTACGGAAGTAGGCCCCACAGTCGCAGAGCACCCCCTCGTCCAACATCCTCTCCCTGGTATTATAAATGGTGAGCTTAGCTAGGGCCAGGAAGAGGTTGACGAGGAGGTCTCGCGACTTCGTGGGGCCACGGATAGGGTGTGCATAAATAAACAGGTGTGGGGAAAAGTGCAGCCAGAACCTCAACAAGAGGTTCTGGAGGAGCCGGAACAGGGGCCGCAACCTGGCGCACTCGAGGTATGCGTGCGCCAGGGTCTCCCGTAGGCCGCAAAATGGGCAGGCCTCGGGAATAGGAGTGAACCGCGCTAGGTACACACCTGTGCTCACGGCTCCGTGAAGGAGCCGCCAACCAATATCCCCGGCGGGTCTTGGAACTAAGGTGGAATAAAGACTAGCCCACCGGGGCTCCTCACCCTCCACAGGTATCAGATAGTCCCGCCATCTGGTGTCAGGCCGGGACACGAGGGTGAGGAGATGCAACGTGTGGAGCACGAGTGTGTACAGATGGTCTCTGGGCACGGTTCGAAACCGGACCGGCTGCAAAGCGTGCAGCCGGCTTGGGTTATGGGATCGGGGGAGTCGGGGGGATTCACGGGACAGGGGCCCGATAAAAAGATCCGGAGGGCCCGGGGTGAGGGGTGGGCGGGGAGCGCCTTCCCACAGGGCCCGCCACAGGAAGTCGAGAGCGGGAGGTGACAACGCAGCACCCACCTCCTGGAGTACACGCAGAGGGGTCGTAAGGGTGGAGAGCCCCATGCGCCGACCAAGCATGCGGGGATCCACCCAGTCCCCTCTGGTGTAGTCCAGGAGGTCTCCGACCCTGGTGGTTTCCGCCAGGACCAACCTCCGGCTTACCGAGGGTGACTCCGCCACCTGCACACGGAGATCGGGATTGTGCAGCAGGGGCTCCGCGAGGAGATCCTCGCCCTCGGTGGCCACAGTGGACCTGGTCGCCGAGAAAAGCTTCCAGGTCCGGAGAAGGTCCTGGTAGAAGACCGGCAGCTCCGAGAGGTCTCGCGGAAGACCTCTCGGGTGAAGAAAAAGGAGCTGCCGGTCGTATCGGAGCCCTCGGAGGCGGCGGAGGAAGGCGTGCGCTAACGTGCTCCATGCCGGACTACCAGCACCATAAAGGAGCCTCTGCAGGGCCTGGAGGCGGAAGACATGGACCTGGCTACGAAGACAGACCAGGCCCTGTCCCCCCTCCTCCAGGGGGAGACTCAGAACCCCTGCAGAGACCCAGTGCAGTCCCGGCCAGAAAAACTCCAGGGCTATCCTCTGGAGCCTGGCCAGGATCCCCGGGGCCGGGCTCAGGGTGTTGAGTCGGTGCCAGAGCATGGAGAGAACGAGCTGGTTCAGCACCAGCGCCCTCCCTCGCAGGGAGAGACACCGGAGCAGTCCAGTCCATCTCCGCAACCGCTCACTCACCCTGGCCTCCAAATCCTGCCAGTTCTCCGGCGGAGAAGGATGCGTGGCGGAAAGATAAACGCCAAGATAGAGCAGCGGACCCGCGCTCCACCGGATGGCTTGAAGCGTGGGCGGGAGGGAGCTGGCCTGCCACCCGTCCCCGACCACCAGGCCTGAGCTCTTGATCCAGTTGACCCGGGCGGAGGAGGCCGCCGAATAAACGGCCTGGCAGGCCTCCACCCGCACCAGATCCTCTGGGTCCTGGACCACGAGGAGCACGTCGTCGGCGTACGCCGACAGGACCAGCCGCATCTCCGGCTCCCGAAGCGCCAACCCCGCCATCCTCCGACGGAGGAGGCAGAGGAAGGGCTCGATCGCCAGAGCGTACAACTGGCCCGAGAGGGGGCACCCTTGACGCACTCCCCGCCCGAAGCTGACCGGCTCGGTCAGGGCCCAGTTGAGCCTGACCAAACACTCCGCTTCAGCGTACAGCACCCGGAGAAAGCCTACAAACTGGGGCCCGAAGCCGAAAGCCCGCAGGGTGCCCAGGAGATACCCGTGGTCCATCCTGTCGAACGCCTTCTCCTGGTCCAGGGACAGGAGGGCGAACGACAGACCGTCCCTACGCCCCAGCTCTAACAGGTCCCGGACCAGGTATAAGTTGTTAAAGATGCTCCGGCCCGGAACGGTGTAGGTCTGGTCGGGATGGACCACGTCCGCCAGCACGGACCCCAGCCGCAGCGAGATAGCCTTCGCTACGACCTTATAGTCCGTGCTGAGGAGCGAGAGGGGACGCCAATTCCGTAAATCGCGAAGGTCCCCCTTCTTCGGCAACAGAGTGAGCACAGCTCGTCTGCACGAGAGAGGGAGGACCCCTCTTAGCAAGGACTCAGCCCAGACGGTGACGAGGTCTGGGCCGAGGACATCCCAAAACACGCGGTAGAACTCCACGGTTAGCCCGTCCATGCCCGGCGATTTGTTGGTGGGCATGAGCCGGAGGGCTTCCGAGAACTCGGCCAGAGAAAGAGGCAGCTCCAGCCGGTCGCCCGCGCTGACCGTCGGGAGCCCGGTCCAGAGCACCTTGCAGGCTTTGGCGTCGGTCGGATCCGGGGAGAAAAGAGCGGCGTAGAAGGCCCTGGCCCTTCCACGCATCTCCTCCGGATCCGTGAGGGGGGAGCCGTCCTCCGCCAGGAGGCAGGTGACATGCTTTCTGGCCCCCCTCCTTTTCTCCAGGGCGTAGAAGAAGCGGGAGCCGCGATCCATCTCCCGAAGGAGACGGATGCGGGATCCAACGAACGCGCCCCGGGCCCGGTGGTCTTCCAGGGCCCGGAGCTCCTCCCGCTTCTCCCGGTACGCCTCGCAGAGGGGTGGATCCTCGGGGCCTGAGGCTAGACGCCTCTCCAGCTCCAAGACCTCCCGCTCCAACTGCCCTATGAACGCATCTCTCCGCCGGCTGGCGCCCCGGGCGTAGTTCCGGCAAAAGAGCCGCGCGCGGACCTTCCCCACGTCCCACCACCGCCGCGCCGAGGGAAAGGCACGCCGCTGCCCCCGCCAGGCCAGCCAGAACACCCGGAAGGAAGCCACGAAGTCCACGTCCTCCAGCAAACTATTATTAAAATGCCAATAGGCCGGCCCTGGCCGCTCAGAGCTGAGAGAGGCCGTCACGGACACCAAATGGTGATCCGAGAATGGGGCCGGCCGGACGCTGGAGGCATGGGCCCGTGCCAGATGAAAGCGGGACAGATAGATCCGGTCCAACCGGGAGTGGTGCGACCGGTCGTCCTCCACCCGGACATAGGTGAAGGTGGCATCGTCGTCCGGGTGGTGGTCGCGCCAGACGTCCACCAGGGAGTGATGGTCTACAATCTCCCTGAGGACGCCCGCGGCCGCCTGGGAAGTCTCAAGCCCTGAGCGGTCCCGGTCCTCGAGGGTGGTGTTAAAGTCCCCGCCCAGGACCAGGCACTCGCGAGAATCCAGAGTGCCGAGGAAGGCCGCCGCCCGCCGATAAAAAGGCACGCGGTCCGGGCCCTTGTTCGGGGCATAAACGTTGACCAAATTTAGAACTAGCCCTTCCACACGGGCCCGGACGTGCAGCAGGCGGCCCAGCACAACCTCGGCGACCCCCAGCACCTCAGGCCGCAGTCCCGGGGAGAACAGGGTGGCCACTCCAGCCGAGTGGGCGCTGAGGTGGCTAAAATAAACCCCGTCTCCCCACTCCAGCCGCCAGCTAGCCTCGACGGCCGGAGCCGTATGGGTCTCCTGCAGGAAAATCACAGAGTACCCCCCCTCCCGAAGGAAGGAGAGCACCTGGCACCTGCGGAGACCCACCCTACAGCCCCAGGCGTTCAACGATGCAAAGGTGGTGACTGTCATGCTGAGGGCTGGGGCAGATCCTCACGGGCGGAGGCATCGACGGCCTCCAGCGGGCCCCGCAAGATCCCATTTTCGACCCCGTAGGTCAACAAGGAGTCGCGGAATCTGCGGGCCCGCCGGTAGGCCGCGAAGTCTCGCCGATCGGACCCCCGCCCCTCCCCCAAAAGTGCCTCCACAGCCCGGAGGACGAGATGGAAGTCCCCCCAGCGCCGAAGGGCGAGCTGCACCTTACCCTGGGAACCACGGGTATCCGATAGAAAGAGGCGCAGCTCATCCCGCAGCGCGGAGGGGGAGGCAGCGGCCAAGCCACTGCCGGCCTCCGGCAGGGCCCCTGAAGAGTCCTCGCGGCCCACGGTGACGGACAGACAAGGGGCCGAGCTCCGGCGCTTCTGCGCCGGGCTGGCCGTCCCTGTCCCCGGTAAAGGGGAGGGTGGCTGAGGGAACAACACAGCCCCTACAGTGGCGGGAAGGGGAGACACAAAAGCCGCCCCCCGAGGGTCGTCTGCAGGCAACGGAAATGCGACAACCCCGGGGGCAGCAGTGAACCCAGAGGTGGCAGAAAGAGACACCTCGGGGACAGGAACAGGGATAAGAGCGGGAGTAGGGGTGGGACCCGAAGCGGGATCAGGGAGTTGGACAGGAGAGGGGGCAGGATCAGGGACAGGAACGGGCTCCCCATCGCCCGCTGCCAAATCGCTAGATTGCGGCTCCCCTCGGTTAGGGTCTGCATCCGAGGGGACGGAGGCAGCAGGGACAGGGGAAGCCTCAGGGGCAAGAACGGTGGAAGGGACGGGATCGGGAGCAGGAACCGGCTGCTCAGCAACAGCCGTCACCCCAAGGGGCTCGGCGGCTGTGCACGAGATGGTAGGCGCGGCCGGGCTGGCAGGTAGGGCCAAAGGTTCTCCCAAAACTAAATCGGGGGCGGCAGAACCGGGAGCAGGAGGGGGGGGTGGGACTAAATCAGCACCCGGATCGGGGCCCGCTGGCGGAAGGTTGTCCTCCCCCTGGGTAACTGGGGTCAAACCCAGGGCCTCAATCTCATCAAAGAAGGAGGCGAAAGTGGTCCCCTCGGCCCCGGCGACCTCCCCGCCAGTCACGGAGACAAAGGCCGCTCCGGCAACGGCGGCGGCGGTGGGGGGCACGGACGAAGCAAGGACCGGGGAAACCGCTACCAAAGCCTCCTCAGGTGTGGGCTCAACAATAGGGACAGGAGTTTCCCCAGCCGCTGCCACGGCATCCACAGTCTCCATGGCCAGCGCCTCCTGCTGGGCACCGTCCGGGGGCGCGGTAACAGAACCAGCAACCGCGGCCCCCCGCAACATCTTTCGGGGGGTCTGCTCTCCCTCCTCATCGGAGGGGAGGAAGAGAGCCCGCGACCTGCGGGCGCTGCGCTTCCCCCGGACGGTCACCCAGCCCCCTGAGGTGGAGGGCCGGTCAGCAGGGGCAGGGCCAGGGGGCAAGGACGAACCCTCCCCCCAGGGCGGGCCCGACCCCGCGGCAGGTGGAAGCTGCCCCGCCCTCTCCTCCACATGCCCCGCCGATCCAGGGTCAGCGACGGCAAGGCCCGCCCGCTCGGCTGTCTCTGCGGCCAGAGCGGGAAGCACGGCAGAAGGAGGAGGGACGGCGGCAGCAGCAGTGGTCGAACCGCCAGGGTCGCCGGCGATGACAGGGCCGGCACCCTCTCGGGCCCTGGGGGTCCCAGACGTCCCTCCAGGCCGGGCCAGGGGACAGTCCCTCCGGACATGCCCTGGCGCCCGGCAGAGGAAGCATCGGGCCCCCCCGTCGAATAGTGGACCCGGTAGTGGGCCCCCTGGTAGGGCACCAGGAAGGACCCCTCGAGCGCCGCTCCGGCACCCGCCACCGGCGGCAGCTGGAGCTGGACCTGCCGGCGGAAAGACAGGATGTGACGGAGGGCGGGGTCCTTACAGCCCAACGAGAGAGGGCTTAAAATAGAAATAGGCTTCCCCAGGGCAGAGAGGGCAGGCAACAGGGCGGCGTTGGGGAGGTAGGGCGGGACGGAGGTTAGAACCACCCGTACGCCCAGGTCCTCCAGGGGTTCCAATGGAACAAACACGCCGCCCACCACCAGGCCTATTTCCACCGCCTCCTGCGCGGCGGCCTCCGACGCCAGGAAGAACACGGCCTTCCCATACATTTTGGAGGCCGCCACGATGGCCGTGGGCCCCACCACCCTCGCCAACGCCCGCACGTAGGTCTCGATGTGGGGCAAGGCAGGCACCAGGTGGCAACGGACGCCATGCCTCCTAGTTAGCGAGGGGAAGGGGCCCAGGCCACCGGGGATGGGTCCAGAGGCGGCGGTCGGGGCGGATGGCGCGGTGGTACGCGGGGTGGCGGC
>NW_020696239.1:501130-501799 GCF_002925995.2 Terrapene triunguis | reverse complement strand
GGCGGCGGTCGGGGCGGATGGCGCGGTGGTACGCGGGGTGGCGGCAGCCACCTGGGCGTACGCTCTGGGGGTCCGAGATGGAGCGCCTCCAGAGCTGGTGGAAGGGACAGCAGGAGAGGGAGGGGCCGCGGCCGGAGTCGGGGCCGCGGCGGGGATTGCGGCCCCGCCTGCAGGAGGCTTGGTTCCACGGGCGGGGCCCTTGCCCTTCTTCCTCCCTTGGCCCTTCCTGCTGGTGGAGGAGGCAGCCGTGGCAGCGGCGGTGTCCAGGGCAGGGCCAGCCAAGGGGCCGGCCACCGGGGCGGGCGGGGGCAACAGGGCAGAAAAAGAAAGCGGGGCAGGGGCAAAAGCATGGGCAATGGTGGGAGCAGGGTCAGTGACGGGGGTAGGAGCAGGAGCAGAGTCCCCCGCCATTGCAACCAGCAACCACTCCTCCTCTCTAGGCAATAGACAGAGGAGGAGGGTCTAGCAAAAAAAGGAGAGGGGGGGTTAACCACTCCCCCCTGTGAAACTACAGAGGGGGGGAGAGGGCACCCCTGGGGTGGGGGACGGGGAAGCAAGGAAAAAGCAACCACTCCTCCCCGCTAGGCTGCAGGCTGAGGAGGAGGGTGCCAACGGGGGGGGCGGGGGGAAGGCACAAACACCAAAAGGAAAAGCCGGCTCCTCCAAAAG
>NW_020696239.1:449303-501030 GCF_002925995.2 Terrapene triunguis | reverse complement strand
GGGGGGGGCGGGGACGGACGCTCCTAAGCAGCGATTCAAAAATGCCTGTGATCTAAAAAAATTCAAGGCCAGGTTGAGCTGGGAACGTAGCCAGCAGGCTTGAAGCTGATAAGGAGGAGGAAAAAAAAGAAAGGAGGGCGGGGGTAGGGGGAAAAGACAAACCGAAAAAGCCTAAAGGGACGGGGGGAGGGGGCGGGGTAGGATAGGGCTAACTAACACCGGGGGGGGGTACAATAAGGGGACCCCACCAGCTAAACGCAGGAGGGGGGGAAAAATCACCCACAGCGCTCGTAAAGCGTAGGCTCTGCCGCCCGCTGCAGCAGACAAAACAGTCCCGGACGGTGGAAAAAGGCGGGGGGAGCAAACAGCCCCGCCGACGGGCGAAAAACAGGTTCAGACGACACGCGGGGCGGTGGAGGGGCTGTCGGCGGTGGGGGTGGTGGTGGGGGGGGGGGGGGGGGGTGGGCGAGGGGGGGGGCACCGCACCCCCCCCGTGCCCTCCTCAACAGTCCGTCTCAGGGGACGGGACAGGAGAATCCCACGGCGACCTCAGAGTTTCCTCGCACGCGATGGTTTCCACTCCGGGGAATTACAAACGAGAGGACCAGCACCGTCTACACTCCAGACGCTTTGCGTCGGGGGACGGGACAAAAGGACCCCACGTCGACCCCAGGGCTTCTCCGTACGCGATGGCACCCACTCCGAGGAATTACGGGCGAGAGGCTCAGTTCCGTCCACCCTCCGAATGTGACCGGAGGCACCACACCACCCCAGGAGCAAAGTTGGCAAAGTCACTCAAAACAAAACACACAAACCCCTCCACAGTCTCTCGAATCAGGAACACAGGTCTCCGGACTCCATGACGGAGACAGCAGCTCCCACGCTGACAGCAGCGGGCGGCAGGCGTCCGGCCAGGCAGGGCAGGCAAGCAAGTAGGCAGGCAGGGGGGCCCCCAGACGGTGTTAATGCTGGGGGGGCCGGTGCTTCTCCCTCCGGAGGCGAGGGGGGGGGGCAGGCCGGCAAGGCCCCCCCCTCCGCACTCCCTCCCTCCCTCAGCAGCGACGGCAGCAACGGCAGGGGAGGGCTAGAGGGAGAAAGGAGCCAGAGCACCAGCAAAATGCGACCGATCGTGTAGTGAGTCGGCGTGGCACCCCTCCTGCCCCGGAGGGTCGAGCCCCGGCACGAACCTTTTACAGTTGGACATTAGGAAAAAGTTCCTAACTGTTAGGGTGGTTAAACACTGGAATAGACTGCCTAGGGAGGTTGTGGAATCTCCATCTCTGGAGATATTTAAAAGTAGGTTAGATAAATGTCTATTAGGGAGGTCTAGACAGTATTTGGTCCTGCCATGAGGGCAGGGGACTGGACTCAATGACCTTTCAGGGTCCCTTCCAGTCCTAGAGTCTATGAATCTATGACTTCCCTTAACAAAAGCCATGTGGACTCTTCCCTAACATATTGTGTTCATCTATGTGTCTAATAATTCTGTTCTTTACTATAGTTTCAACCAAATTGCCTGGTACTGAAGTTAGGCTTACCGGCCTGTAATTGCCAGAATTGTCTCTGGAGCCTTTCTTAAAAATTGGCATCACATTAGCTATCCTCCAGTCTTCCAGTACAGCGGCTGATTTAAATGATAGGTTACATACCACAGTTAGTAGTCAACCCTATGCAATTTCATATTTGAGTTCCTTCAGAACTCTTGCGTGAATACCATCTAGACCTGGTGACTTATTACTATTTATCAATTTGTTCCAAAATCTCCTCTAATGACACCTCAAACTACGACAGTTTCACAGATTTGTCACCTAAAAAGAATGGCTCAGGTGTGGGAGTGTTCCTCACATCCTCTGCAGTGAAGAGCAATGCAAGGAATTCATTTAGCTTCTCCACAATGACCTTGTTTTCTTTGAGTGCTTCTTTAGTATCTCGATCGTCCAGTGGCCCCACTGACTGTTTGTTAAGCTTCCTGCTTCTGATGTACTTACAAAAACTAATAGCAATTTTTTTTTTATCTTTTCTAGTTGCTCTTCAAATTCTTTTTTTGGCCTGCCTAATTATAATTTTAAATTTGACTTGACTGAGTTTATACTCCTTTCTATTTTCCTCAGTAGGATTTGACTTCCAATTTTTAAAGGATGCCTTTTTGTTTCTTACTGCCTCTTTTAGCCATGGTGGAATTTTTTTGATCCTCTTACTGTTTTTTGTTGGGGGGGGGGGGGGGCATATACATTTAATTTGAGCCTCTGTTATAGAGTTTATAAAAAGTTTTCATACAGCTTGCATGCATTTCACCCCTGTGACTTAGGGTTGCCAAGCCTCCAGGATATTCCTGGAGTCTCCAGGAATTAAAGATTAATATTTAATTAAAAATTGTCATGTGATGAAACCTCCAGAAATATGTCCAGCCAAAATTGGCGACCTTTCTGTGACTGTGATGGGGTATACAACTGGGAAGGAAGGGGTTACAGGACAGTAGTGGGCCCAGCTAGCCCCACCCCACCAGGCCTGCAGAGCAGGCTCCAACTGGAGACACAGTTGACAAGGGAGTAACCAAGCTTAGGAGGTGGAGGTGGAATAGAGATTTACCCTGAAGGCTCCTGCCAAAAGGGGCTCGACATGCCTCCTTGACATACCAGGACTGTACACAGGTTGGGATTGATGGCTTGGTTTCCTTTTCCTTATCTGGGACCGGGAGCAGAGGGATGCAGTGTTAGGAACCCAGGGAGGGTGCAGTCTGGGAGCCATTGGAACCACTGTGCCCCCAAACCATTCAGCTGGGTTGACCTCTCTCACACTGCTCTGTTGATGATACTAGCCAGCCTCTCCAGGCCCTGTTATTACCCAACAAGAGAGCAGGTGGCGCCACACACCCAACTGAGTTACCTGAGTGCTTTACCTAAGCCACTTAAGGATCAACTATGGAAACACCAGCCAATTTCCCAGCTCCTCAGCCTTGTACCCCTACTGGAGTATAAACCCAGAATTATACCGTCTTGCACTGCACAGGGGTCTGTACAGTGCAAGCTCATTAAATTAGTTCGCTTCCCCCTTGATGTGGGGAAGATATGCAGCAAGCCTGTGTTAACCAAGCTGAGATTTTTCCAAACACTTTACTCAAAAACACACTGGTTAAGATAAAACATAAAAAAAGTTTATTAATTACAGAGAGATTGATTTTAAGTGATTATAAGTGATAGCAAACAGATCAAAGCAGATTACCTAGCAAATAAACAAAAACGCAAGCTAAGCCTAATATACTAGATAGGATTTGAATTAGCAATATCTCACCCTGACTAATGATACAAGCAGGCTTGCAGATTCTTGAGGCACAGGCTGCATTCGCTGTACAGTCTCGGTTCCCCTCCCCCGTTCCAAGTCCTTTGTCTTCCAGAGATTCTTGTAGAATTGTGAAGACAATTCACGATGTCACACCCACCTTATATAGTTTCTCCATATGGCGGGAACCCCTTTGTTCCAAGCTAAATTCCCAGCCAAGTTTGTGGAAAAATACAGGTATCAAAATGGAGTTCAGTGTCGTGTGGTCTGGTCACATGCCCTTGCATGCCTTGCTAAATCATAGCAGCAATTATTCATAGGCTGGCTGAAGTGTTCTAAGGTGAGGACAAACCTTTTCCATGGTCCATTGTCTTTGTTGATGGGCCATTAGCACTTTTAGCTTCTCCGTTGTTGTACCTGAAAGGCTAGTTGTGGGTGTTTCCAACTTCACAACATCTTTCAGTAACACATAAGAACATAAGAATGGCCCAACTGGGTCAGACCAAAGGTCCATCTAGCCCAGTATCCTGTCTTCCGACAGTGGCCAATGCCAGGTGCCCCAGAGGGAATGAACAGAACAGGTAATCATCAAGTGATCCATCCCCTGTCGCTCATTCCCAGCTTCTGGCAAACAGAGGCTAGGGACATCATTCCTGCCCATCCTGGCTAATAGCCATTGATGGACCTACCCTCCATGAATTTATCTAGTTCTTTTTTGAACCCTGTTATGGTCTTGGCCTTTACAACACCCTCTGGCAAGGAGTTGCACAGGTTGCCTGTACGTTGTTTGAAGAAATACTTCCTTTTATTTGTTTTAAACCTGCTGCCTATTCATTTCATTTGGTGATCCCTAGTTCTTGTGTTATGAGAAGTAGTAAACAACACTTCCTTATCTACTTTCTCTACACCAGTCATGATTTTATAGACCTCAATCATATCTCCCCTTAGCCATCTCTTTTCCAAGCTGAAAAATCCCAGTCTTATTAATCTCTCCTCATACGAAAGCCATTCCATACCCCTAATCATTTTTGTTGCCCTTTTTTGAACCTTTTCAAATTCAAAGATATCTTTTTTTGAGATGGGGCAACCAAATCTGCACACAGTATTCAAGATGTGGGCGTACCATGGATTTATATAGAGGCATCATGATATTTTCCGTCCTATTATCTATCCCTTTCTTAATTATACCCAGCATTTTGTTCGCTTTTTTGACTGCCACTGCACATTGAGTGGATGTTTTCAGAGAACTATCCACAATGACTCCAAGATCTCTTTCTTGAGTTGTAACAGCTAATTTAGACCCCATCATTTTATATGTATAGTTGGGATTATGCTTTCCAATGTGCATTACTTTGCATTTATCAACACTGAATTTCATCTGCCATTTTGTTGCCCAGTCACCCAGTTTTGAGAACTTTATGTAGGTCTTCGCAGTCTGCCTGGGTCTTAACTATAGTAATTTTGTATCATCTGCAAATTTTGCCACCTCACTGTTTACCCCTTTTTCCAGATCATTTATGAATATGTTGAATAGGACTGGGCCCAGTACAGACCCTGGGGGACACCACTATTTACCTCTCTCCATTCTGAAAACTGACCATTTATACCTACCCTTTGTTTCCTATCTTTTAACCAGTTACCAATCCATGAGAGCACCTTCCCTCTTACCCCGTGGCAGCTTACTTTGTGTAAGAGCCTTTGGTGAGGGACCTTGTCAAAGGCTTTCTGAAAATCTAAGTACACTACATCCACTGGATTCCCTTGGTCCACATGCTTGTTGACCCCCTCAAAGAATTCAAGTAGATTGGTGAGGCATGATTTCCCTTTACTAATATCATGTTGACTCTTCCTCAACAAATTATGTTCATCTATATGTGTGACAATATTGTTCTTTATTATAGTTTCAACCAGTTTGCCTGGTACTGAAGTGAGGTTTACAGGCCTGTAATTGCCGGGATCACCTCTGGAGCCCTTTTTAAAAATTGGCGTCACAATTAGCTATCCTCCAGTCATCTGGTACAGAAGCTGATTTAAATGATAGGTTACAGACTACAGTTAGTAGTTCTGCAATGTCACATTTGAGTTCCTTCAGAACGCTTGGGTGAATACCATCTGGTCCTGGTGACTTATTGCTGTTTAATTTATCAATTTGTTCCAAACTTCCTCTAATGATACCGCAATCTGGAATAGAATGGCTCAGGTTTGGGAATCTCCCTCACATCCTCAGCCATGAAGACTGATGCGAAGAATTCGTTTAGTTTCTCCACAATAGCCTTATCGTCCTTGAGTGCTCCTGTTGCCTGCCCAGATCGGGCCTCGAGATGGCAAACAGGGGTTCGTTGCCCGGTGTGCTTGGCACCAATAAAGACACCGAGGGGAGAAAGCAAGCCAAGTTTATTTCAGAGCTCTGAAATGGCACTAGGAGACCAGCATGTCTCAAATCCAGTGCAGCACATACAAATACAATTTTCCCTTTTATATTCCAAGCTGTTTCTGTGTAAGCCTTTGTTCTGTTACTCCCTCTTACCCCTCCCACCCCTCCCTTCTCTAACAGTTACAATTAGAAAAATTCCCATTCGTCTGCTTATCTTTTGGCCTTGCAAGGCCTGTTTACTGCAGCTGCCTGCTAGAAAAGCTGACCCTTACATTTCTGCTTCAGCATGTAAGCAGTTAGCACAGAAGTAGGTGAGAGTTCACAAAATGGAGTCACTGTGGTTCAGGTAGGCCCAGAGCAGAAGAGCTTCATCGGCTCTTTTGGCCTTCCACTCCCCTGAGTTACCTGGTAGCTATGCCTAGTGACACCAACACTCCTTTAGCATCTCGATCCTCCAGTGGTTGTTTAGCAGGTTTCCTGCTTCTGATGTACTTAAAAAAAAATTGCTATTACTTTTTGAGTCTTTGGCTAACTGTTCCTCAAATTCCTTTTTGGCCTTCCTAATTGTATTTTTACATTTCATTTGCCAGTGTTTATGCTCCTTTCTATTTTCTTCACTAGGATTTAACTTCCACTTTTTAAAGAATGCCTTTTTGCCTCTCACTGTTTCTTTTACTTTGTTGTTTAGCCACGGTGGCTCTTTTTTGGTTCTCTTACTATGTTTTTTAATTTGGGGTATACATTTAAGTTGAGCCTCTATTATGGTGTCCTTAAAGTTTCCACGCAGGTTGCAGAGATTTCACTTTTGGCACTGTACCCTTTAATTTCTGTTTAACTAATCTCCTCATTTTTGTGTAGTTCTCCTTTTTTAAATTAAATGCTACAGTGTTGGGCTGGTATGGTTTTTTCCCCGCCACAGGGATATTAAATGTACTTATATTATGGTCACTATTACCAAGCGATCCAGCTATATTCACCTCTTGGACCAGATCCTGTGCTCCAATGAGGACTAAATCAAGAATTGCCTCTCCTCTGGTGGGTTCCAGGACCAGCTGCTACAAGAAGCAGTCATTTAAGGTGTCAGAAACTTTATCTCTGCATCCCGTCCTGAGGTGACGTACCCAGTCAATATGGGGATAATTGACAGCCCCCATTATTATTATTGAGTTTTTTATTTTAATAGCCTTTCTAATCTCCCTGAGCATTTCACAATCATCATCCTGGTCAGGTGGTTGCAGGGCCGGTGCAACCATTTAGGCAAACTAGGCGGCCGCCTAGGGCGCCTAGTGGTTGGGGGCACCTAAAAGCCCGCTCAGGCGAGGAGGTGGAGTGGAGGTGAGCTGGGGTGGGGGGGCGCGGGGAGGGCCGCCCGCAGTAACGGGGGTGGGGCGCACAGGGGAACCGCTCCCCGCCCTAGATCACCTCCACTCTGCCTTCTCCGCTGAGCACACAGCCCCCGCTCTAAGTCTCCTCCAATTGGGGCCACAAGCCTGCGAGGGGAGGAGAATTAGAGTGGCGCCGGCATGCTCAGTGGAAGAGGTGGAGCCGAGGTGAGCTGGGGCGGGCTCCCCAGGCGGGGTTAGCTTCTTCGGGGGGGGAGGGGGAGTCTCCCCGGGCGGGGTTAGCTGCTGCGGAGGGGGGGTAGCTGCTGCGGGGGTGGGGCTCCCTGGGAAGGGGGCTGGGTTAGCTGCCGTGGGGGGGTGGGGTTAGCTGAGTGAGGGTGGGGGCGCAAGGTGGAAGTTTCGCGTAGGGCGCGAAACTTCCTTGCACTGGCCCTGGGTGGTCGGCAATATATCCCTACCACTATATTCTTATTATTAGAGCAGGGAATTTCTATCCATAGAGATTCTATGGTACAGTTTAATTCACTTACGATTTTTACTTCATTTGATTCTATGCTTTCTTTCACGTATAGTGCCACTCCCCCACCAGCACAACCTGTTCTGGCCTTCCGATATATTTTGTGCCCTGGTATTACTGGTTTCAGAGTAGCAGCCGTGTTAGTCTGTATCCGCAAAAAGAACAGGAGTACTTGTGGCACCTTAGAGACTAACAAATTTATTAGAGCATAAGCTTTCGTGGGCTACAGCCCACTTCTTCGGATGCATATAGAATGGAACATATATATACTGGGCTATCTTGATTATCACTTCAAAAGTTTTTTTTCCTCTTACTTAATTGGCCTCTCAGACTTGGTAAGACAACTCCCACCTGTTAATGCTCTCTGTATGTGTGTATATATATCTCCTCAATATATGTTCCATTCTATATGCATCCAAAGATGTGGGCTGTAGCCCACAAAAGCTTATGCTCTAATAAATTTGTTAGTCTCTAAGGTGCCACAAGTACTCCTGGTATTACTGTATCCCATTGATTATCCTCATTCCATCAAGTTTCTGTGATGCTTATTATATCAATCTCCTCATTTAATACGAGGCACTCTAGTTCACCCATTTTATTATTTAGTCTTCTAGCATTGGTATATAAGCACTTTAAAAACTTGTCTCCTTTTAGCTGTCTGCCATTACACGATGTAATTGAATGGGACTCTTCTTTATTTGACTGTTTCTGATCAGACCCTGCCTGTATTTTATCATTTTCCACCTTCTCATCCTCACTAGGACATAGAGATTCTCTATTAATAGATCCTCTCCTAAGGGATGTCCGAACCATGTGCTCCTCCACACCTGTCGGCTTTCCCCCAGCCCTTAGTTTAAAAACTGCTCTACGACCTTTTTAATATTAAGTGCCAGCAATCTGGTTCCATTTTGGTTTAGGTGGAGCCCATCCTTCCTGTATAGGCTCCCCCAGGGCCGTCCTTAGGCATACGCAGCTGCGTAGGGCACCATGAAATTTTGGGCACCAAATTGCCCCAAATTTCATGGTGCTCTCGGCAGCTGCGTGCTGCATATGTGGAAGCACCAGCCCCAGTGACCAGCCCTATCCCTCGGCTGGCCCCCCCGCGGGCTGCGTCCATTGCAAGAGGCAGAGCCGTACCTAGGGGGTGTGGGGTGCCGGACAACTCCCTCCGCCCTGCCTCTTACCCTTCCCCCCTGCTCCGCCCCCGGCCCGCCCCCATTCCACCTCATCCCCCAGCGACCCCGCACTCACCGGCAGCAGCGGGAAGCGGAGGAACCCGGCCCCAGCCCGCTCTACTCCACCAGCTCCCAGCCGCGTTGCTGCGCTTCCCGCCACTGCCGGTGAGTGCGGGTGGGATCCCGGTGATTGCGGGGAAAGGATCGCCCTCCGCACTCACCAGCGGCAGGAAGCGGAGTGACGCGGCCCCAGCCCACTCCGCTTCCATTGCCCCAGCCCCAGCCATGTCGCTCAGGTTCAGGAAAGGACTGCCCCCGCTCTCACCGGCGGCGGGAAGTGGAGCGCTGTGGCTGGGAGCTGGCGGAGTAGAGTGGGCTGGGGCCAGGCTGCTCCGCTTCCCGCCACTGCCGGTGAGTTCGGGTGGGATCCCTTCCCCCATACCCCCTTCCCCCGAGCGACACACCTGGAGTCGGGGCAAGGGAAGCGGAGTGGGCTCCTCCCAGCCCCCTGCTAATCCCCCAGGCCACTCTGGGCCTGTAGGGCCACCAAAAGTGGCCCCCCACAGGTCTTGCCTCCCAGACCCGGGGGGAGGCCTGGGGCCCCACACAGCCCCCCCGTGGGGAGGGCTGTGTAGGGCACCCAAATGGCTAGGGACGGTCCTGGGCTCCCCCTTTCCTAAAAGTTTCCCCAGTTCCTAATAAATCTAAACTCCTCCTCCCTACACCATCCACGCAGTGAGACTCTGCAGTTCTACCTGTCTAACTGGCCCTGCGCATACATAGCAACACATACATAGCAAAACTTCATAACTTCACGTACAGTGATAGAGCATACAATCCAATGAGATATTAATGTTTAGTAGATCAAGACTTTTAGAACGATACCTCACAAGGCATACTTTGTACAAAACATAATTATATGATAGTGGTGAATATGGGGGAGCAGGGTGTTGCTTTGGGGCATAGAGTGTCACAGAGAGTAACTCAGAGGGTTGCCCCGGACGTCAAACACTGCTGACCCTCCTAGGGCCCTGGGTCAGAACCTGGTGGAGTTGGTGGGCCAGGGTTCCCCTACCACTTCCCCATGACTGCGTGGATGCTAACCCCTAGGCCTTCCAGTCCACCAAGGACCCTATTACACTGCTCCTTTTAATTTTCATTTAACTGGCCTACTCATTTTTGAATAGTTCCCCTTTTTCAAGTTAAATACTACTGTGGTAGGTTTCTTTGGTATTTCCCCCCTACAATGATGTTAAATATAATTACATTATGGTTGCTATTACTAAGCGGCTCAGCTATATTGACTTCTTGGATCAGATCCTGTGTTCCATGTGGGACTAAATCAAGAATTGCCTCTTTAGCTGCTCCTACACATAGCCCTTTGCTGCAGCAAACACCCCTCATTAACCACCCGCACAAATCAACACAAAGCTCCCCACACAACACACACACTCACCTACCCTCACTTATACCTACCATTAACTTGAGCAGCAAAGCAGCAGCTAAGCGCTAGTAATGAAAACAGGGATGTCTCTGTGCAGCTACTGCGGCGTGATTTAGAGGTGTCGAGGGGATGGGGTACTGGGCTGGAAGTCAGGACACCTGGGTTCTTTCTCCAGCTCTGCCACTTGCCTGCCAGGTAGGGTTGCCAACCTTCTAGTTGCACAAAATGGAACACCCTAGCCCCACCCCTTCCCCAAGACCCCACCTCTATCCCACACCTAAGGCCCGCCCCCCGCTCACTACATTCCCCCTCCCTCAGTGGCTCGCTCTCCCCCACCCTCACTCACTTTCACTGTGCTGGGGCAGGGGGTTGGAGTGTGGGAGGAGGTGAGGGCTCTAACTGGGGGTGCAGGCTCTGGAATAGGGCTGGGGATGAGGGGTTTGGGGTGCAGGAGGGTGCTCCAGGTTGAGGGGGTCAGGGCTGGGCCAGGGGGTTGGGGCTCGGGGTTGGGGCATGGGCTTACCTCGGGTGGCTCCCAGTCAGCGGCACAGCGGGGGGGCTAAGGCAGGCTGCCTGCCTGTCCTGGCACCATGTTGCGCACGCCCCGGAAGCAGCCAGCAAGTTCGGGTCCTAGGCGGGGGGGCCACAGGAGGCTCCACGCACTACTCTTGCCCGCAGGCACTGCCCCCCCCAGCTCCCAATGGCTGGGAACCGGCCAATGAGAGTGCAGAGCCAGTGCTCAGGGCAGGGGCAGGGGCAGGGGCAGCGCACGGAGCTCCATGGCCCACCTGCCTAGGAGCCGGACCTGCTGGCCGCTTCCGGGGTACAGCGCAGAGACAGGATAGGCTGGGACTAGGTTGCCTTAGTGCCACAGAACCACCAACCGGACTTTTAACGGCGCGGTTGGCGGTGCTGACCGGAGCCACCAAGGTCCGTTTTCGAGCAGGTGTTCCGGTCAAAAAACAGACACCTGGTCACCCTACTACTGGGTGACTTATGGCCAGTCCCTTCCCCTTGCTGTGCCTCAGTTTACCCTCCCACTCTGTACCTAGGGTTACCAATTCTGGTTGGTTTCATCCCATGACATAACCTTTCATTAAAGATTCATCTTTAATTCCTTGAGATTCCAGGACAATAACCATTCAATTTAAAAAAAAAATGGCGTCGCCTAGCGGTACTCGATTGAGGAGGCCTAATCGCGCTAAGTCGGTTGATTGGCGTCACCTAGCCGCTCGGCCTTCGACTGGCTGCGCCTGACCTGCGCTTTCTGCGCTCGGCTGGCTCTGCCTGGTGGTTCCGGCTGTCGCGTTGGCTGTGGGCGGCCGGTCGTGGCGCATGCGCAGAGTGGAACGGGGCGCCCCGGTTTGTGAGATGCGGTGACGGGAGCCGCTCGGGACTCCAAAGCGGCCGCCCCCCCCCCCCGGTGTCGCCATGACTAACGGTGAGCGGCGGGCGTAGCCCGGTGTGTCCTGCCCGTGCTCGGACGCCTGGGTTCCGCGGGGAGGAAGGGGACCCTCGGGCCCGGCGGCGCTGCACAGTGGCCGCCTGGCCGGGCCTCCGGAGCCAGCCGGGGGGAATGACCCGGGGAGTGGGGGGGAGAGAGAGAGAATGACCCGGGGCCGGCCGGGTGGGGGAAGGCCCGGGCCCGCGCCCGCTACAGCCGGTGACGCTCTGCTCCCCTTGCCTTGCAGCCTACTCGCTGGACGGGGTGCTGGTGTTCGGGCTGCTCTTCGTCTGCACCTGCGCCTACTTCCGGAAGGTGCCGCGGCTCAAGGCCTGGCTGCTCTCGGAGAAGCGCGGGGTCTGGGGCGTGTTCTACAAAGGTAAGGCGGGGGCTGGGCCGGGCCGGCGGGGGCGCGGGGCAAAAACACCGAGGGGTCCCAGTGTTGCAAAGCTCCGCTCACCGGGGGCGCGAGGCAATCTGCTTTGGGAAACCCCTGGGCAGGCGAGAGCGAGGCATGGGAGCCAAGACACCTGGGGCCTGCTTCTGAGTTTGCTTCTCATTCACTGTAACTTTCTTCTTGGGGGAAGGCAGCTGCTTAACCTTTCCGTCACTAAACCGTCAGTAAAATGGGTCTGACAGTTACCTACACATAGGTGTTATGAGCCTTAGTGAGTGTCACCCTGAGACGTGTGCTGGAGATGCTACCTATCTTCATTTTGTCTTTCAGCTGCAGTGATTGGCACCAGACTTCATGCAGCAGTGGCTATATCCTGCATTGTGATGGCTTTTTATGTTCTGTTCATAAAATGAATCTCAAGGCTTCAGACACACAAGTCTGTTTGGGAGAAGCTGCTGAAAATGAGGACTTACCTGAGGCGGAGAGAGAGGTCAATATTTAATCTCTTTAAAGGAATGGACAGAGCCCAGTTTGGCGGGGATGCCAAGAGGAAATGCCCCCATTACCAAGCCTTTTCCAAACCAAGAGAGTGATCCTCTGCTCTTCACAACGGCTCCAAGTTCTCTGTGCTTTCAGCAAAGTGAGAAGATGTTCTTTTATTTTCCTATCCCTTTATAAAGTAATCAGCAAAGATCACTTAATGTATGGATGTATACAGATCAAATCCTCTTTCCTATAACATTATACAGTCTGCTTAAGGAAAACCTTGTGTTGTTTCACGATTAATTGCTTGGGCCTACCAAAATGGATAAAATTTTCAGTTTGGCAGAACATAGATGGGAACAGGTTGCATTTAAACTATTTTAGAGATACTTTCTTTAAGTCCCAATAAGTGTAGTAAGAACAGCAGGGGAGGGAGATAAGTTGACCGTAATGACACTCTTGTGTTAGAGCTACATATTTTGGGGCCTAAGACTAGGGAGATGATATCCTAAAGGCACAGACCTCAACTGAAACTTCTCAATAGGTAACAAAGTGAAACCCATCTAACGTGGTTCTGTATTCTACCTTCTGTATTCATGTAAGAAGGTTTTTCAAGCAGAAAGTAGATCTGGATTGCAGTGGGCAGCAAATCACTGTTCAGTGATAGCAGTGTGTCATTGGTGTAAACGTAGCACGAGATAGAGGTGACTAGAAGAGTGCTTGCTCTCTGGGACCCTGACATACTGTACAAATCATCCTCGTCCTTGAACGATGTCATGGATTAAAGTGGTTTAGAAGCCGACACAAGCCTTGATGTTTATACTAAGGAGGGAGTAGGTGGGGAGGGGATGGGAACACTATGTAACTAAACTTAATAATAAAGATAATGTTTAAGCCACATTTTAACATCACAACTTGTATATTTGGAAAGTGTATAGATTGTTAAAGACAAATGCCTCCTATACTGATGTTATTCTGCATTTTATTTCCATCTCTAATGGGCCTACCTTCTCAGTTTGTTTTCCACCTCTCTTGAGCTGTTCTCTCCAGCTTCTACACACCCAGATTGAAATGTAGGAATCAATCCCCTACAGTAGTTTCAGTGAAGGGATCACTCAACTACTTTTTTGTAGCTTAGTTTTTTAAAATTCTCCATTGTTTATAAAATCCTGAATAAAAAACTTGCCAATAAAATGTCTTTTCCCTACTGACTTGTCCATTTTCATTTGGCAAAGGCTGAGGTATTCCCTTCCCAGCCTCACTTTGCCTTTCTAGGAGCCAGCACCCATTGGAGTCAATGGGAATCTTTCCATTGGTTTGTGTTGGCTTTGGATCTGGTCTCAGTAGAATATGGAGTTTTTTATGTGCTACCTTATTTGTGCGCCTGTTTGACTAGGGTTGGCAGGGATGTGAATGGGTCTGGTTAACCATGTGCTACCAAGAGCTTGGAGAGCAGCTCAGGGATTTGGTGTCGCAAACTGTTATCTAGCTGTTTAGTTTCTCGTTTCCAGAGCAGTGGAGTTCTAGAAATACTTAGAATGCAGATGGCATTTTTAGCTAGGTTTATCACCTTCTTTTAAGCCTAGTGACCCCCTTAAAGGCAGCTGTTCAATTAATGTACACATCAGTTAATGGGACAACACTTCCCTGTGAAACATTCTCCAAGTATGTGATGCTGAAAGGGACCTGGGGATTACAATGAATGAGAAGCTGGATATGAGTCAGCAGTGTGCCCTTGTTGCCAAGAAGGCTAACGGCATATTGGGCTGCATTAGTAGGAGCATTGCCAGCAGATTGAGGGAAGTGATTATTCCCCTCTATTCAGCACTGGTGAGGCCACATCTGGAGTATTGCATCCAGTTTTGGGCCCCTCACTACAGAAAGGGTGTGGACAAATTGGAGAGAGTCCAGCGGAGGGCAACAAAAATGATCAGGGGGCTGGGGCAC
The DNA here is from genome assembly GCF_002925995.2 of Terrapene triunguis. Lineage (NCBI taxonomy): Eukaryota > Metazoa > Chordata > Testudines > Emydidae > Terrapene > Terrapene triunguis. Next base: position 486,627 of record NW_020696239.1, on the reverse strand, counting down.
ATGACTTACGAGGAAAGGCTGAGGGAACTGGGCTTGTTTAGTCTGCAGAAGAGAAGAGTAAGGGGGTATTTGATAGCAGCCTTCAACTACCTGAAGGGGGGTTCCAAAGAAGATGGAACTCAGCTGTTCTCAGTGGTGGCAGATGGCAGAACAAGAAGCAATAGTCTCAAGTTGCAGTGGGGGAGGTCTAGGTTGGATATTAGGAAACACTATTTCACTAGGAGGGTGGTGAAGCACTGGAATGGGTTACCTAGGGAGGTGGTGGAATGTCCATCCTTAGAGGTTTTTAAGGCCCGGCTTGACAAAGCCCTGGCTGGGATGATTTAGTTGGGGCTGGTCCTGCTTTGAGCAGGGGGTTGGACTAGATGACCCCCTGAGGTCTCTTCCAACCCTAATCTTCTATGATGGGGACTCAATGTAGCTCCCATGAAAACTTGTGTGGATGGAACCCAGCATGTGAGCTTCATAACCCTCTTTTTCCCACAATAGCCATTAGGAAAGCCCAGTTGAAATAGGGATTTTTGTGCATGGCTACTCTTCTCGGAGGTCTGGGCACAGATTCAGATGTGTTAGGGGGAGGGTATCAGACATTTAAGTTGGTGTTCTGAGGGACTGTGAAAGCTGAAGATGGTGTAACATCCACAGTAGGTTCTTCTAGGGCACCCAGACCCTAATATCTGGGCAGCTCATAATCTTTAATGTGTTTATCCTCACTCCCCCTATGAAGGGGGGCAGTATGATTCCCATTGTACAGAGGGAGACCTAAGGCACAATACGACTAAATCACTAGCCCAAGGTCACACACGAAGACTGTGGTAAAGCAGGGACTTGAACCTGAGTCTTCTAAGTTGTATGCTAGCACCCTGTTTACTGTGCCACCCTTCCTCTCACTTGGCCCCTTTCTACTTCTCTGATTTTGCTCCTTGGTGAATGAATGTGGTAGCTTCTTAATCCACTGTTTTGATTTGCTAAACAGAACTTCAGCCCTCACCTAGAATGGAGTCTAAACTGACCCTGTTGTAGCAGAGCCTGGAAAACACAACCCCTCTCTATAATCTGGTTACTGGCTATATGGAGCTTGTACTAGCCTTATGGGTATGGCAGAGGGCACTGCAGGACAGAATGTGGGAGTGGGCTGACTATGCAGTTGAACAGATGCAGGAATTTCATTCAACAAAGTTTTAAGATTTACACCATAGAGTTTAAGGCCAGAAGGGACCAGCAGAATATCTTGACTGACCTCCTCTAGCACCCACACACTAAACCCAGGAACCAATATTAGACCCAAGTATTACAACCCACAGGAGTCAAATTATGTCCCTTCTAGGGTGACCAGACGTCCCGATTTTTAGGCATTTGTCCTGCATCCCGACCGATCTCTGGTTGGAACACAATTTGTCCCGATATTTTGCTCCGCCGGCAGTTCCCCCCACCCGCCCCCTGCCAGCAGCACTCGGCTTCCCCCCCTTTCCCCCCCAGTGTCCCAATATTTTCTTCCTCTCATCTGGTCACCCTACTTCCATACTAACAAAACGAACATGTTCCCAGACCCCGCTACAGCATGGAAGTGAGTTAGCATGTTATAGCAGTGTGTTCTGGCCTGCACAGATAGGGTGACTGATGTCACTGAATTGTGCTAGACTGCGGCTGTGCATGCCTGCGTCTGGCGTGATCTACTCTGCACAGACAAAACCAGAAACCACACAAGCTCTGGAAGCTATGAACCAAGTAAACTAGGAGGTCAGAATACATTTATCAGACTATAATGCAAATCACAGAAAAATACAGAGGGGAAAAAATCTACCTGCACGGAAAATAATTAAATATTTAGAGCCAGAGAATTGATAGTGACTTTCCCTGGCCTTCCTGCATATGCACAGATCTGGGCACTGATCTACCTCACATTTGTATTTGAGCAGCTTACGTTTTCTGTCTGTCTCTCTAAAACAAGACGATTTCACACTGTGGAGCTTCCCCAGCCACTGCGGACTTTGCCCACTCTCTGGTTTGGGACTGATGCTAGAAGGTGTTTAAGGTCCTTCCCGGTTCTGCAGAAGAATTTCTGCAGTGTGGGTGAGCCAATGGGATGTTTAAGTCTCCTAGTGTGTTAACATCTCCCCTCAAACACACATGTTTTCAGCTAATCCTTGGTTCTAAGTTATGTTAAAATAATGTTGTTGGCTGGAGATGCGGAGATGTCCCGATTCCCGCTCACCCGGCCCCGGTCCTGGCTGGGGGCAAAAGGAGCTGGAGGTGAAAAGCAGCGGTTCGCATGGGAGGGTTGCGTGGAATCCTCCCGGCCAAAGAGGGCGCCCGAGAGGCCGCGGCCCGTCTGGGGAAAGCTCTATGGAGGCAGCTGGTGCTCCCATGATGCAGTGCGGCCCTAGGCTGTATAAAAGGGAGTTGCTGCGCTCGCGGAGCCTTGCAGGGGAGCGAATGGAGAGTGAGTGTGCGGGGGGACGAGTGTGCACCTAAGCGTGCGTGGGGTGCGTGTGCGGGGGTGGCGGGGTGCGTGTGCAGCGTGCGGCCCTGCTGGGATCTCGCCTACACGTTGATCTTATTCGATCGGGCCGGGGGCGGCCGCCCGGCCCGAGATGAGAAGACCCCTCCCGCGAAGCCTGCGGGCGCTGTGCGGGGCAGAGTTGAAGGCCGCAGCCGGCCCGCCCGGCGCTCAGACGTGATGAGTCGATCAGATAGACGAGGCCGCGGGGCGGGTCCGCGCTGGCCCGAGCCCCCGGCCCATGAGTATCGAGGCGATTCTGATCTGAGCCCGGCCGCACGGGGGGGTGTGGCGCGAACCCCACGCTGTGTGTGCGCGCGCGCGGCGCGAGCCGGGGGGGGGGGGGCGGGGGGGGGGGTTCCGGGCAGGGCAGCGCAGCGCTGACACTCAGGGCGCGGGGCAAGTGTTGCAGAGCAGCCGCTGGTGGCTTTGTTCACAGGGTCGCCCCAGGGTAGTAACTCCCCTTCCAGCCGCCCGCGGGAGGCCCACGAGGAGCGGGGTTGCTGGGCAGCCTCACAGCCCTGCCTGGGGCTGCACGTGGGGAGACCCCGATCACCCCTCCTGGGCCCACGAGCAGCCGACTGCAATGAGCCGCCTAGGCCGCTGTGTTCACTGTGAAACGTTGTACCCTGGAGCCCTATGGTGTCTGGCCAGCAGCCCCAGCCAAGCTTGGGCTCCATCTGTCCCTGGAACACATGGCCCTTCATTCCTCCCTAAAGAATGCATGCCGCTCTGGGGACTTCCTGCTGGGCGGGGGGGTTGGAGGGGATGGGGATCAAGCTCATAATAAACAAATAAAATTCTTGTAAATCTGCATTTAAACGTGGTGGTGGTGCCCACGGTGGCTGGGGGTAGCCTGTTGTTATCCTGCCCCATTGGCCACAGGGTGATACAGCTGTGTGGCTCTGGTATTTAGCTAGACTTCAGCAGTGCCCCTAGATACCTTGCTTTGCCAGTAACAAGACCACACTTGGATGTGCTCTGCACTCACAATGGGAGGAGGTTTTCAAGCAGGCTCAACATGCAGCGTACAGAAGATGTGGCCCTTTGTTTTAGTGCTGTGAAGGGAACTGAGCTTTCAAAATCTGAGCCACACTGTGCTACCCTCCACTCCTTAATATCCTCTTTGTAATCTCTGGTGTTCAGCTCCCCAAATTGCATGCAGGCTGGAGTAGCTGAATATTCTCCAAAAGAAAATAAATGATCCTGATCCTAGGTTAATGGGTGACTGTAATTGGGGGTGGGAGGGGAGGGAAGGGGGGAGATGGTCTTTGCTCAAAGCTCCTACAAGAGTTTATAGCTCTCAGTATTAAAACCACTTCAAGGGCTCCAGCCTTTGGTTATTTTTCCTGCACTTCTGGCCCTTCCAGGCCAATTGCTGAGAGTACGTGTTTGTTTTGGCACCCAAGGCCATCCTGCTTCCTGCTTGGCATGTGTGTCCTGGGGTGACCGGGTTGGTATTGTGGGTGTGTTGTGTGAACTCCCAGCACTGGGAGCGCAGTACCCTGCCGAGCTGAGGAGTAGCTCAGGAGTATCCTGGGGACACTTGCATTGCACAGCCTAGTGCAAACAGCTTGAAGGTAATTGGGATGATCTTACAGCAAATGTGGGGAGCAGGGCTGAAATGGGTGTGAGAGCAAGCTGGTTTCAGGCAGGGGGTGGAGAAACAGCAATGCCCAGTGACTGAGGTTCTCTGTCAATGGCTTATTACCACCCCCAATCACTAAAACATAATGGTGTTAAAGGGGCACTGAAATCTAGCTCAGCTCTCCCTCCCAGAGCGTGCTTTCAGTGGCCTCTCTGAACCCCTCTGGTACTGTCTGCTTCACTGGCAAGACCCTAGCAGGTGTCATTCTGACCACGCATATCATGGGGCCTGATCCTATGAACCCGCCCCCAGGGCTGCAGCCCTTAGCAGGTGAGTGAGCATGTTGACTTCAGTGAGTCTGTGTAAGAGCTGATGAGCTGTAGTAATACATTAGTCACCCCCATACAAGCAGGTGAAGCAGCCTCTTGGTGGCCTCTCACAGGGAGAGCTTCACTGCTCCAGGAAAAGCAAGTCATGAAGGCTCAGATCCACAAAGGGACTTGGGGGGCTCAGGCTGGCATTCAGGTTCCTACATCCCAGTTTTCAGCTCACTGTAATCCACAGAACTCTCACTGAGCCTGAACATGGTGCCCTGCTTGGTTTTCAGGGTGAAGTTCCTGGGTGCCTGTTGCTGCTTCCCTCTAGGGGGGTGGATGCCTGTCTCTTGCCTAAATCCCAAAGGAATTCAGCTGCCCATCTTGCCTGCAGGGCTGGGGATACTGTGATGTGGGTTTCTCTCAATCCCTCTTCTTGAAACTGGTCCACTGTGGTTAAATTATGAAAGTTGTGTTGGACCAGAGAGAGACTGACTCTAGCTCAGGGACAGCCAAGGTCCAGTCCCCATGCACCACTCACATTTAATTATCCAAAGCAGAGTGGCTTCAGAGATTGAAGGAGACCCACAGCAGAATGCCCAGAGATTTGGGTAAGCTCCTGAGGTGGGAGACCTCTGTTCCAATCCTTCTTCTCCCCCCGGCAGAGGGGAGCTCTGCAACAAACCCACAAGCTGATTTCTCTTCTGCTGAGGTCTGGCCTACATTTTGGGTTGACATCGCTATGGTGCTCACAGGTGTGCAAAACCCACACTCCAGCGCTGTTGCTGTGCCACGCCCGACCCCAGGGTAGACACAGCAAGGTGAATGGAAGAAAGTGTCCATCAACCTAGCTCCTAGGCTTGGGGACATGCTAGTCAGAACCCCCTGCTGTGGTGCTAGTCCCTGTAGCATAGAGATGCCTTAGCCCTGCCTGGAGTTGGAGGTTAACGTGGCACTGAAGCTAATTGGGGGTGGTGAGGTTCACACCTTTGGCTGCTGTAACATTTGGCTGGAGCCATGGTTCTGGAAGGCTGGTTAGCTGCCCATTCATCCTGCCGCCATCCTCTTCTATTGCCAAGAAAGGAACTTTTTTTAATGGAAACTACAGAGTTTTTCAAACGAGTGAAGAATCATGTAGTGAGCCTACCGTTGCTCTTTCCCCGTTGTGTAGGCTAAGGCAGGGCTGGCCCAGCAATGAGTGCAGAGGAATAAACACTGGAGCTGATCCACAGCTGCAGTAAACTGGTGTGTGGGTCTCTTGTTCCTGAGGCATACATGGAGGGGGAAATGAGCAGCTGCTGGTGTGAGTGAGGTGTAATGCAGGCAAGTGCTACAGTAGCATCTTCCACATTGGAAAGGTGCTTGAATTCTGTCAAGCCTTATCTGCCTCACTCTACTCACCTCACCTCTGACTGGCTGCTCCTACTCTGAGACCAACTATTCCCCAGAGGAGTTCAGACAAATATAAAGCAGCTGTAGACCTGAGATCATCAAACTCATTTCACCTATGGCCTGACCCTGGGGCTGGATGTGTCATGTATAGCCACTGATCTGCACATGGCTGTTTTGCACCAGTATAAATAATCCATTTAATTGCACAGGTGTAAACCCCCACTATAGATCCACTTAATCTGGGTTATTTTAACCTGGTAATTTAATGAATGAACCTGGTTTGGGCTTCCCCCAAACTGGCTCATTTTAGAAAGCTGGGAGATGGCTCCTTTAGCTGCCCGGCACTGAGCATCAGGTGTGTTTTCGAGCCCCAGTCTGGAGACATGCTAGTGCTGAGTGTTACGCATGGGGCCTGAATTACCTTGCTGAAGACTATTGGCTCACCATGGAGAGGATGTATGCCAGCATCCCATGACTCCATCATTTTAATAAACCTAGGGTTGTGAGTTCAATCCTTGAGGGGGCAGTTTAGGGATCAGGGGCAAAAATCTGTCTGGGGATTGGTCCTGCTTTGAGCAGGGGGTTGGACTTGATGACCTCCTGAGGTCCCTTCCAATCCTGATATTCTATGATTCTATGACACTTGAGCAACATACATGTAGCCATGCTGGAACCATTGTAAGGACAAAGAAAAGCAACTCTTCCCAAGAGGGCAGAGCCAAGGCATGAGCTCGCTGCCATGAAAGAGACCAAACAAATAATTTAAAAAGCATCTTGTGGGGAAGCTGGATTTCTGTCCATGATCCCCAAACAGCAGGCGCATAAGAACCCCCAGCACGGATCAGCCCATGGCTCCATATTGCCCTGTCTCTGGCAGTGCCCAGCCCCAGCTGCTTTACAGGGTGGTGTAAGAATCTTAGGATAGTAGAATGGGGGTAATCTGCCCCCACATTAGGTCTCATCCTGGTCTCTAATAAAGATGAGTTTGAGCCCTGCAGCAGGAAGGTTAATATCCTTGCCAGAATTAACTCTACTCTGGATTTTCTCATTTCCATAGAAAAATCCCCAATCCTTTTAAACTCTTGCAAATTCTTGGCCTCAACTTCTTGTGGCAGCAAGTTCCATAGACTAAGTATCTATTGTGTGAAAAAAAATATTTCCTTGTATTAGTTTGGAATTTGCCGCCTTTTCAGTTTATTGAATGCCCCAATGTTCTTTAATGAATAAACCACCACGCTGCCACGTGCGGTGCCTGCTCATGCCCACAGGCCAGCTTCTAGAAAACAGCCTCTAATTTAGGAGCCCTGATTATTGGAAGCCCAAGTTAATAAAGGGTCTGATTGGTTACCCACTGTTCCTACAGGTTTTATTGGGGGTTGTGGGTGCTGAGCACCAAGTTGGACCCCCAGAATTAGAGGACCAGCCTGGGTGGCTGACTGGAGCCATGTTGGAGGTGGAGAGGTAGCACAAAATATTCTGGGCTGATGCACGAAGGTCAGTATTGCCTGCTGCGATGCTGTGTACCCCACAGTTACCCAGCATGGAGGGATGAATGCAGCAAAGAGGACAGGGAAACAAGATTGAAATTAAATTAAAATCTCTCCCTGTTCATGGCTGTTTTGCTGGACGAGCTTTGCTGACCAGAAGGGGTTTAATGCACACAGAGCAGACAGAAGAAGGTTCACTCAAGTTGGAAGTGGGTCCAGAGCCGCACAGCCAGGGCACAAGCCAGAAAACTCCTTACTGAGAGAAGAAGCTGCCGTTCTCCTTGCGGGAGTATCCACTGTTGGTGGCAGCTGTGTGGGGACACTCTAGGGAAGGAGAAAGCCATGTGATTACTACTACCAAGTGTGGAAGGTGGCATCAGGCCGGGCCTCATGCTGGAGTGAACGGGGACTCTGGTTCTAGTAGTTATCATGGTGGCCGTAGATCTCCAAATATGTCACAAAGGAAGGGAACCATCATTATTCCCATTATACAGATGGGGAAACTGAGGCAGAGATGTGCCCTGATTCACTCAAAGTCACACAGGTGGGTGGCACTGACCAGGTCTCCTGACTCCCAGGCCAGTGCTCTATCCATAAGGTCATGCTGCCTCATGCATCGCCAGTTCTGACACAGGCTCACTGGTGGCCTTGGGGGAGTCTCTTCAGTGGGTACTCGGTGCCTCTGACAGCCAGCCAGCCACCTAATCTCTGGGCCTCATTGCCTGGGGTCCTGCCGATAAGTAATGGCAGCCACTGATCCTTGCAGAATAGTTCCTGTCACGTAGCTAGGACAGGGTTTGCCCAGGCAGCCCCACACCACAGCCACACTGGAGCTGGGATCCCCACGTGGCTGTGACGGTAGCAGTGCAGAGGAGCAGCCTCCACAGTGCCCCGCACTAAGGGAGCGGCCCCTTTGTTACTGCCCCGCCAGCCGGTCCCTGACCCTCCCAGACTCTCAACCTTGTGGGCTGCGACACATTTTGAGGCCCATCCCATTGGCTGATCTCCATTAAGATGGAGGCACAGGCAGCTGCCTGCTGCCCTTACCGATGGCTCCCTCGATGCTGTGGATCGACTCCTTTGTGGGGCTGACCCAGCATCTCATAGACAGGCCCCTGGCTGTACGGTGCTCCACTGGGGGCAGCTCGGGTTCCTTCACAGGCTCGAGACCCTTCAGTGCTCTGGAGTAGGCAGGAGGGGAGGGAGAGGCATTAGAATTCCAGACTCTGCGCTCCCTGGGGCAGAGGCCAGCTCTTACTAGGTACATGTCCAGCACCTAGCACCATGCCACCTGCATTCTGGTTGTGCCCCCCGGCGCTACTGTAACACAAAGAACCATCTGGGTGGGTTTAGTGCATTCGCTCAGGGCTCCCGACAAAGGGAACAGCCGCTCCCTGCAGCTATCCAGGCTACTGGGTCTGACTGCAGGACTGAGAGCTTTCAAAGGGGAAAAACCTGATCAGACCTTTCTTCCCCGTGTGGCAACATGCCCATGGTAACGATAATGTGGTCATCTTGCATGTATTAATTGCCTCTTGATTGTTGTCAGGTGCAGCATCACTGGCCCCAAGGGTTCAAAAGTCAGGAGCGAGGCCCCCCCAAAGCCACAAGACTTTCCAGATGATGCTTTTGGGTTTCTTTGCCTCCTGCTTTCTGAGCCTCTCTGGCCAGGCTCAGGGCACATTTCCAAGCTTTTCTCTGCAGCCTGGAGGGCTGGAAATGTACTTTGTTTAAATAAAAGCTGAGAATCTCCCACTCCAGGAGCTGGGACTTGAGGAAAAACACCAAATATTGCAAGAGGCGTGATACAATCACAACAGTTGGCAACACTGCAAAGAGCATAATATCCTGCCTGGTTCTGCCTCCTCCTCCTCCTCCATTTGTAGGGAGCGGGAGAAATTGACAATTAACAGCAACACTGTGGCCAGGGTCTGTGATTGCACCTCTGGGACACAAGGCTCTGCCACAGCCCCCCCCCCCAGGCCCGCAGGGATTGGACGCCTGTAAAAAGCTGCCGAATAAGTTCTGCTGGCTCCCAGAGGCAAGTGCAGCTTGTTACCACCCCAGCGTATGAGAAGAGGGCAGGGTGACTATTGGTCAGGGAGCTGGAGGCAGAGCTAGGAGGATGTGGCGTGGGGGGCTGAGGAAGCAAGCTCAGGCTGAGGTTTCTGTTCTGTTCTGTTCTCCTGAGCAGGGGTCCATTAGCCTTTATGCAGCATTGGTAGCTGTTCTCTGGCCCAGCAAGAGGCTGCCACCAGCTACCATGGAATCCTTCCAGCTGGCTTGTATCCCAGGCACAGGCTCTTAGTGCAATTAGCTACAAACCGCAGGCATCCCGGTGATCAGCTGGTACCTAGTGGGGACTCACCAGTGTGCTGCCTAACAATGGAGTCCTTTCAGAGCACCAGTCAGTGTGACCAAGGCCATGCCACTCATCCTGAAGCACCCAGCAAGCTGGCGAGGTAGGCAGCAGGTAAGGTAGTGCCTAAGCATGTGCTGGCTAAGTGACTTGCTGATATTGGGGCTGCCCTGAGTTTACATAATGCTCTGCCGGGCCAGGATTTGTGCTGCTGGGGAGAAATGTCGCAGGAGCCCCAGGCAAGGCAGCAGGCTGTTCAAAGGAGCTATCCTCCCATGAGCCTCGAATGGCCAAACCTGAGGTAAACAGAGCAGCTCTTCTGTCCCGGGAGTCCTGCGTTTTTGGGTCTAGGCTGAAACCCCCTGTCTCTCTGTAGCATTGTTCTGTAACTAGCTGCCGCATATGGACTCTGAAGCCCCCCACTAGTCATTAACTTCAAACACCCCCTCTTCTGTTGTGGTACCGAGGGCACCATCAGACCTGTCCATACCAGCTCTCCTAGGTTTCTCCGTCCCTGGTGCTGCCAACACTGTGATGGGCTAGCAGCATGCTGGGCTACATGCCAATACTGGGACTTTGTGACTGAGAACTTCTGCCCCACCCCATTCCCCATCTGCCCCAGGGTGGTGCCCAGCTCCTGTACACTGGAGTCTGGGCTGCTCCAAACCCCAGGTAAATGGGCACAGCCCAAGGCTGATGGTGGGTTGGAATGCGGGGGAATCTGGGCACTGCCTGGTACAGTTGGCTGATTGGGGCAGATGGCTGCAGAAGTTGGGAACCAGGAGCTGGAGTCTTCATCTCTATTGACTGAAGGTGAGCTACTGGGGCAGGGTCATTTTGGGAACTGTTGCCAGGGAGGTGCCTTCCCTCCCCATAGTGACCCTGCAGCACCACTGAACCTATGCTTAGACCTCCTCCATGCACAAGCCAAGAGGCCAGAAGCTTCTGCAGGATGTAGACTTGTGACAGGGCACACTGGCCCCCAGGGCCGGCGCAACCCATTAGGCGACCTACAATTTGGGGGGCGGCGACCGCGGCGGCATTTCGGGGTGGGACTTTCCGCTGCCTCTGTGGAGGGTGGCATTTCGGGGTGGGACCTTCCGCCGCCTAGGGCGGCAAAAAAGCTGGCAGCGCTCCTGCTAGCCCCTCACTGGTCCAGCAGGAGTTAAGCCCACCCTATGGGCCAAAGAGGCCACGGCCCTGAGCCACTTGGAACCCAGGTATAAAAGGGAGCAACTCAGCTCAGTTAGGGCTGACCGCTGAAGAGGAAGGATGCAGGAGCTGATGAATCTCCAGACCACAGAAGCTAGATGTGACGGAAGATGCCCAAGAGGGGTTGGAGCTGCTGGGAACTGCCCACACTGATGAACCCTGGGACGCTGGGGATGCCAGGACCACCACACGAGGAGATGGGGTAGGAAGTGGCTCAGGGGGACGACCTATTAGGCTGAATGCTGTCACTGTGTTGCGGTGGGATCCCCCCATACCCAGTGGCGGTAGGTTCTGCCACTGTTAGGGCCCTAGGCTGGGACCTGGTGGAATAGGGTGGGCCTGGATTCTCCTGCCCCCTGCTGCCAACCCCACCCTCGGGGTGGCAGTCTTCCCACCTTAGGCCAAGAGGCTTGCATTCGTCTGCTGAACCAGGCCATCAGACCCTCGACTGTTTAACGTTCCGCCCTACCAGAGAGCCCAGGGCAGTCGGACTGACTCTGACCTTTAGGCCACACTTCCCTGAGGCTAAGGGGGGGACGAGCGAAGTCAGCCCCAGGACTGCAGTAGCCCTGGCTCTGCCCCCAAAAGGGGATGGGGCGAACAGCCTTGCAGCTGTGAGCAGACTGGGGCATTCGCTGTCACCAATAGTTGCTCCCAGAGGAGGCTGTGCCCTGCCTGAGATCGAGAAAAGGCCGCTTGCTCCTGCTCACCCATGGACATCCAAGAGTGTCTCCTTGTGGATGACGATCTGGCTCTTGTCTCTGAGCTGCTCCTTGTGGTGGTTGTAGAGTGAGGTCAGCTTAAAATCCAGGCTGTCTCTGGGAACCTGCAGAAGGGTTCAGAGAGAGTCAATAGACCGCGCCTCTGACAAGCCTGGTAAAGGTGCCTCATCCCTGGGTGCTGTGTGGGCTTCACCTGAGGCAGGGGACAAATTACATTCTGCTGCATTCACTGGCTGTGGGGAGTTACACAGGGAAGACTTTCTCTCTGTTATTCTGCTGGTTAGAGCAGGGGCCTGGGAGTCAGGACTCCTAAGCTGTGCGCCCAGCTCTGGGGAGGGTATGGGTCTGAGTGGTTAGAGCAGAGAGCTCTGGAACGCCTAAGTCCTACTCTCTCATCTCTGCCACAGCCGCACTGTGTGACCCTGTTGTGATGTTATAAGTGTAATATAATATCTCATTGAAAGGTGACAGGGCCAGAAAGAGTTAACTAGCTCAGACTGACCTGACCCATGGCCGAACTTTAGAATATCAGGGTTGGAAGGGACCTCAGGATGTTATCTAGTCCAACCCTCTGCTCAAAGCAGGACCAATCCCCAGACAAATTTTTTCCCCCAGATCCCTAAACAGCCCCCACAAGGATTGAACTCACAACCCTGGGTTTAGCAGGCAAATGCTCAAACTACTGAGCTCTATCCCTCAGAAGATATGTAAATGAATAGAGCTTTGAAATGCAGCCTGCATTGTTAGAGGTAGAAGGGGAGATGTTTGCTTAGGTCTTGTGATGTAAGCAAACAAGTCTTGTCTATTGCTATAGCTTTGATTCAAAGATCAAAAAAGGAATATTAACATTTAGGAAGACACTTAAGTGAAATAGTATTATTGTCTATATGTCTCTTTGAAGATTGTGGTAACCTGTATCTGAACTGTTTAATGGATAAATTACCCTGTGCTAATTGCCAGGATGTTTGGGAGAAGGAGAGTTAAGCCTATTGTTTTCTCAGGCCAAAAGGCTGCAGGAAATGTATAAAAACCCTGGGACACGATCCTTCTTCATCTCAGATCTGCTTTAGGTTTCAAGAGGGGGAAACCTTAAGCCACAAGGATTGAGATCCCCAGTCACTGATTGAAGTCACCCTGAATATGGACATTGGACTATAACCTATGGACTATTTCTAAAAGGACTTTTGGCAACTACAAGCTCATCTCTGCTGTGTATCTGGACCTCAAGAATTGAATTCAAGTCTGTATGTATATTGATCTTTTAACCAACACACTCTCTTTTCTTTTTTAATACATTTTAGCTTAGTTAATAAGAATTGGCTATAAGCGTGTATTTTGGGTAAGATCTAAGTTATAATTGAACCTGGGTGTGTGGCTGATCCTTTGGGATTGGAAGAACCTTTTCGTTTATATGATGAGATAAGATTTTCAGTAATCATCATCATATCTAATGTGTGTCTGGATGGAGGCCTGAGGCTGGGTACTTTAAGGGAACTGCATTATTTGGACTTCTGAGTAACCAGTGAGGTACTATAGAAGCTGTTTTGTGCTGGCTTGGTAAATCAAAGTATTGGAATATCCACCAGCGTTTGGGGTTTGTTTGCCCCGTTCTGTTTGCAGTTGACCCTGATCGAGTGACCTCAGCTGGCTCCCACAGGCAGCATCGTCACAGTTCCTGCCGACTAAGCCACTGTGACAATGCTGCCTGTGGGAGCCAGCTGAGGTCACTCAATCAATCTACCCTTCTATTTCTAGCAATGCAGACTTGCATTTCAAAGTTCTATTCATTTACATATCTTCCTAACCAGTCTCTAAAGTTTGGCCATGTGTCAGGTCAGTTTGTGAGTTAATTAACTCTTTCTGGCCCTGTCATCTTTCAATGAGATATTATATTACACTTATAACATCACACCCTGGGCAAGTTGTTTTGCTTTTCTGCATCTCGGTTTCCCTATCTGTAACACAGATCTAACCCAAGGGCAGTGGGGGATCAACGCCCGTGCCCAGGGGCCCAGCCAATTTGGCCCTCAGCAAGAGCGCCAGAACATTGGTAGAAGAGGGGAGGCATAAGGCCCCGCCCCTCTCTGTGGCCCTGCCCCTGCTCCTCCTCTTCTCCCCCCCCCCCCCCCCAAGGCCGTGCCCCCTGCTCAGGCTGCCTGGAAGCGAGAGCCAGGTGGTGGTAAGAGCCACCCATGCAGTCCAGGCTGCTGTGGGGAGTCCCAGATCTTCCACTTGCCCTGGGCAGGAGGCCAGGTTGCCGGAGAGCAGAATACTGGCCCGTGTCCCCACACCCCCCCACCCCAGCCAGGCAGCGGGGCCTCCAGGGGGAAGAGAGGGGGCAGGGCCATGGAGAGGGGCTGGCTCTCATGCGGAGGGGTGGCTAAGATTCCCCTCATTCCCTGGACAGAGGCTGGTGCTGCCAGCAGGGACCTTGCTTCATGAAGGGGGAGCTGATCACTTTATCGGCTCCCCCACGAAGCACAGCCTCTGCCAGTACCACTCCGCGCCTGCCCGGGCTTGTGGTTTGAGGGGGCAACGTGGCCCCCTGCCCCCAAACTACGCCCATATTAAAAAGTAGGCAGGCCTGGGATTTTAATGGGGTGTTTTGTGCCCAGGGCCCCAGTAAATCTTAATCCACCTCTGCCCAAGGGCTGGAGGATTGTGAGGCAAGGTTAATGTTTGTCAAGCGCTTGGAGAGCATCTAGAGAGCTGCAAAGTGTTCCGAGAGGTGTCCAGGATGCTTCGCAGCATGGATGTTACACGCTTCCTCTCTGCTGCTTGGGGTGGGGACAGCACACGGGCATGGCTTGGGATGCTGCTGGACAGAAAGCAAATCCCAGAGAAGCAAGTGGAGCACAGAAAGGAAACCAATGCAGCTGCGGGTGAAAGGCTTTACTATGCCCTTGGCACGGCCAGTGCGGCTGCCCAGCCTGGGCGAGGAGATGGCTGTGCACTGGGGAACTTGTATCTGCTAATTCTGGACCATTTCAGGCTGTGCCCTTTGCGAGAGGGTAACCAGAGGATGTGGGATGGTGAGGAGGGGGAGGGAGCAGCAAAGGGCGGGACGGAGGGGCACTTGGGGGGCTTCTACCTCAGGTTCTGTATACCAGACTTCCTTTCTGGTGCTGGACAGGGTGGGTGTTCTGTGCAGGCGATTCCAGGGGTCCTGCTGCTGGGCCAGGTGGGTGGGCTCAGCATAAGGGCCTGTCTGGAACAAACAACAATCAGCCGCTTGTGTTCTGAACACCGGCTGTCAGATGGTCTTTGCCATTGGCATAAGGGCATCCTCTGGACACATGCACCGCTCCCTACTCCAGTGGGTGTGTGGGTGATTCTGTTTGTAGAGGAAGTTAGCCCTCTGGCCCCAGCCTGGTGCAAGGGGAACCCTGATTTGACTGCAGGCACTTGGGACCCCTGGGGATCCACTGCCCCCCATCCTCTACATGCCAGCAGGGCTGTGCAGGAGGCCACTGCCTAGACCTGTCATACTGGTGCAACAAGGAAGGTTTATGCCTCTGGCATCACTTGGGCTGTTAGGACCCATAACAGCTCTCTTGGGACGGAGACCATCTTGTTCTGTGTTTGTGCAGCCCCTAGAGCTATGGGGTCTGTACTGCTCTGTTAGGGGGGGGCTAAAAATAATTGGCAGTGAAAGCCACTGCCCATGGGAGCAAACAAGTAACTCCTGTTCTCCACCTCTCCCCGGCCCAGAGCCCTTTCCAGTGACTGCCCAAGGCAAACCTCTGACATAGTTTAAATCCCGCAAGAAACCCCCTGCTGCTTTCTGCCTACTCAGATTCCTTGCTCCTCTGCTAGTGAAGATCTGGCCTCACTCCAATTGTTTGCAGAGTTGTGGGATTCTTGATTGTTTTCAGTTTGCTCCTTTTTTAACACAGGGCTGGAGTATCAAACTGTGGTGAAAGGTCAGAGCCCACAGTGAGCTGTGCACACTTGCACCTGGATGGCAGCTGAACTCAGGCCCCGTTTCTAAGTAGCTCATGAAGAAGGGGGGGTTGAGCCTGACTCAAACACTGAAAAGCTGATTTCAAAGGGACCCAGCTGACTTGCAAGCCAGGCATTTTTATATATATATATATATATAAAGGAGTCAAAAATAGTTTCAGACAGTGTCTCTCCCCTGACCCCCGCCAGTTTGTTGCCATGTGAAAGATCCAGGCAAACAACAGGGGAAACTGAGGCTAAATCTTTCACAACAGACACTGGATTCTGGATCCCGCCTCCCCAATTTAGATCCTTCCCTTCCTAGCAGCTGCTCTGCTCACCAGCTGCCCTGTTCCCACCAGAGGTGGCTGCATGTTGGCAGCGGGGATGGGGGGGGCAGTGGGGTGCAGGTTGGGCCGGAGCTGGGCCGATGAAGGTTCCGGTAGGAACTCGGGCAGCCCAGCAGGGGGCGGGGACCTTACCTGGCCCGACCTGGCCCGGCCCGTGAAGGTGTCCTCGTTCTCGTAGCGGGGGTAGGGGAAGGGGTCCCGGGTGGGCGGCATCCTGCGCCGGGCAGAGCAGCGCTCCTCGCGGCTTGTTTGCAAGCCCGGCCGCGGTTGCCAGGTGACGGTCCCCGGGGATTCCGAGGAGGAAGCTCGGACGCTGGGGCGCCCCCTGCTGGCTGGAAAGAGCAGCGCGGCGGGTCGGCCTGCAGGGAGGGTGAGAGCAATCCAGGGGGCCGCGCTGGGCTGTAGGGCTGAGCATAGAAGGACTGTGCGGGAAGATTGCAGGGAAAGATGCGGAGAAACTCAGGCATGGATGGAAACTGCGCCTGGAAAGGCCAAGCACCAGCCTGCACAGCGTTTATTTTAAAACCTGCTGCCTCCATATCCCCCCCCCCCCGCTCGCTTTGTTACACATGGCTGGGCACTGCATGGCCCTGCTTCCCCAAGCTGTAGAGGGGCTACACCCAAATCCGCGAGCCAAGCAAAGGGCTGTTGCAAAGGGGGGCGGGGGAATCTAATTTTGCAGGGAAGATGCCCATGTGCGTAACGGGACACGCGGCGCAGAGGCAGAACAAAGGCCTGAGTGCGAAAACCTACATGGGGCTAAAATTGGGGGGGCGGGGAATGAACTTGCAAAAATAGGTAATTAATGCTGAGGCTAAAGGATGACAGTGCGCGCCTCCAGGAAGGACTAAAGCTGCACGAGGAGAGCGACAGAGCTAGGCGGGGACCAGACGGGCCCGGGGCTTTGCATACAGGAGAGCGCAGATTTGGCCTCGCGGCGTGTTGCACCCGAGCTCGGTGCGCATGTGGGGCTGGGGCTGCCTTGGCACGCGTAGCGTGGGCGCATCTTTCGAGCCGCAGGTGCGTGGCCCAGGTGCGCGCGGCGGCGGTTGCCGGGGGCGGGGCTGGGCGGGGCTCCGGCGTCCTCCTGCCTCCCCGCGGTGGCTGCACCTGAGCCCCGCTGACGCCTCGCAGCACGGTCGCTGCTGCTGCACCATGGCTGGGGCCGGCCGGCTGCGTCCGTCCGCGGGTTGCTGCTGCTGCTGCCGCCTCCGGGCTGGGCTCAGGCTGCTGCTGCTGCTGCTGCTCTGGGCGGGGGCCGCCATCCAGGGGAGCCTGGGCGAGGAGCGGGAGCTGCACGCCTGCAAGGAGGTAGGGGAGCGCGGACCGGGCGGAGCCCTGCAGGATGGAGGGGCCGGAGGCGGGGGAGGGACTCCTAGTCTTGGGGAGGGGGGGATCTGAGTTCTCCATCGGGGTGCTAGAGACGGGCACTGCGGCAGAGTGAGGGGGGTCCTGTAAGGGGTGATCAGGGCTATAGAGGTGGGGAAGGAAGGGCTCTGTGGACGGGGTCTGCCTGTCCTAGACCGGGCAGTGATCTAGAGGGTTGGGTAGCAAGGCATCCTCTTTGGGGGCTATGGCAACAGAGCTGCAGGCCCCATATGGGGCTGAAGAGAGGGGACTAGGCTGAGGGTTAGAGGCCATGTCCTGTATGGGATGGCATTGAGACAAAGGTGAGGGTCTATATGTGGCAGTGGAAGGGGCTGTAACGATGGGGCCTGTATGCAATAAGGGGGATATGGAGGGGCAGGGGAGCCCGAGAGAGAGGTGCTGCCTGTTCAGTACAAGGGGTGCTATGGAGGTGATTGCATGCCTCATATGGGGGCAGGGGCTGCCTGCCCTGTATGGGGGGTTAGGGCTGTAGGTCCCACTGGCCTGACAGACAGTGGTGAGGCTGGGCTGGATACGTACATGGCAAAGTGCCAGGTGTGGTATGGGACGAGGAGCTATGTGGACACACCTGACGGTTCATTCCTGTATGTTTTTGAGGGAGGGAGAGGCACACAGGGCTGCCCTGCCTCACTAGAATTGACATAGCCTTCCAAAATCATTTGGAAGAGTTACCAATTTGGGCTCTCCGGCCCCTCTGGCGCCACTGCTGGAATCAGCCCACTAAAAATGCTAGAGGCAGAAGCAAAACGTGCCGTTTACTCATGTCCCTAAAAATAGCCTGCTGGGGGATTCAAACTTAGTGGGACCATGTTCATGGAGACAAGAACCAGACCAAAACCCCAGGCAGGTGGCAAAGGAGTTTCCCAAGGAGTGCGGCTGCTGGCAGAGTAATGCCATTCTACAGAGTCAGCCCGGTCTTCTATACGCCAGATTTTGCCCAGCACTCGGCTCCACTGTGCTGAACCCTTGGCATTCTTGCTCCATATCCCCCCTTGCTGGTACTGATCAGGGGTTCCAGGAAAGTGGAGTGCATTGCCCCTACCCTGCTAAAAGCAGAGGGGCACTTCCCCATGCCCTGCCTGCGACCCGTGCTCTTCCTTCTCATTGACCATTGGCTGTAATCCCACCTGGCAAATGGTCTCTTCTTTCTACTGTGGCAGGCTGCCTGTAAATTGGGTCGTAACTTTCTACTAGGAGAATGGAAGGAATTTGATTGTGTGTGTGTGTGTGTTTGTTGGTTCGTATCTAAAAATGTCTTTGAAAAGTAGGGGTAGCAGAAAGAAAAAGAGGGTACAAGGAAAGGAGGCTGGAGAAAGTCAAAGCTCAGCTAGAAAGAGAGCAGCTTCCATCAGCTGCTTCTTGACACCTATGGCTTGAGTTTGCTCCACTCTGGTCAATGGAGGTTTCTTTCCACTGACCTGAGTGGGAGCAGGATCAAGCCCCTACAGTAAAGGGAGTTGCTGGGGAAATACCCCTCTTCCAGTGCTTTCTCACCCCCTCCCCCAATCTGTTCCTTAAGGGCCCGGTCCAATGCCCAGTGCAATCAATGAGCCCAGCGGAAGGACCCCATGGACCAGGGGGACTTGGATTGGGTTCTTACTCCTCCATTGTAGAGTGTATTTCTGTGTTAGTCACCGTCTCTTTTTGTCTGTGGCTTTACATTTTCCTTTACTAAACATGTTACCGTGTCTGTGCCTAGCTGTGTGCCTTCTCCTCAGGCCCTTCTGAACATTTTGGATTCGGCGCAGGCACACAGATGACTAGGTTTTATATGATCGGTGGAAGGCTTGCCGTTGGAGGCTTGCTTTCACGACAGTACGGGCTCAGACTGGCTGTCTCTTCCAGGATCTGATCCTTTTCCCATTGCAAGGCTGAGGCAAAGCTTTTCCGATTTAAGTGGAAGTTGAGATCAGGTTCTCTGTGTATTTGTATTTTTCCCCAGAAGAGAGGGATGCTTTTTGCCATATTGCATCGGTATATTTTTTAAATCATCAGATTGTACTAATGAATTTTTTTCATGCTTCTGACAACTTTATCCTTGTCATATGGTCAGAGAGTGCTCTTGACTTCCCAGTTCTAGTCATGTGAGGAGGTTAGGGTTATTAGGGTAATATTCCTGTCACGTGGCAGGGGTCAGGATCTGGTGATGCAGTGGCTGCTGTAACATTTCCCCCTTGATTTGCATTTCATTTAAAAAAAAAATCCCCACCAAATATAACAGCCGTAAATGAATGCAGCTAATTAATAACACACCAATGGAGATCTCTAGGCTGGGGGAGATCACCTGGTATGATGTGTCTGCTGTTTGCTGGACATGTGTCTAAAGCAGCTGTCTTCAGAATCTCATTGGCTGTCTGAGCCCACGACCGCTTGTTCTTGGAGCACTTCCTCCCTCAGTGGCACGTTTGGCTACTGAGATGGATATGTCCTCTGGTGCCTGTTTGCTTCTGCTGATGGGCCAGATCATCTGCTGGTATCAATGGGCATAGCTTTGCTGACTCCAGCTTTCACCACTTGGGGGTCTATCCCAGGGTGATTTCCTCGTTGGTGACTGTGTACAACTATCAGCAGCATCTGGAATGTCCTCAAGGAACAGAAACAGGGTCCCCATTGCTTTTAGTCAGGTTCTTCTGTTCCTGCTTCAGGACTGGCTCTCGGAGGGGCTCTGACCTATGGCTTGGGGAGGTGGGATCCATGGGGCTTGGCAGGCTGCTGGCCAGCTTCTCTTTTGCAAGGGGGATGGGATGTTTGACACTCCTGTAACAGTATTATGTCTGGTCTAGTTTCCTGGCGTACGGTTCTCCTGTAACTGTGCCAGGGTCATTGCCTGTAGCCCAAGGAGCTCCTTAGTGGTGGGCACTGAGGGTTTTGTCCTTCTGCCCAGGAGTGTGTGAACTGGCGAGCTGTGCCGGGACACCTGACAGTGCTATGGATGGATCCCTGAGCCTACTGAAGCTTTTAATATTACCGAGTTCTTTGCTCTTTGTACTGTCTTCTGCTAACCCATTTGACTGTGTTTGACAAGGGCTAGACAACCAGTACTGGAACTGGTGTATTGGAGAACTGTCAGTATGAGCAGCTCATTAATCTTGCGCTGTTATTGGTACTTTAAAATGTATGTTCTCTTGCTAATCGGTGTGTTGCGAAACAGGTCAGTTTGAAAAGCTGACTAGCAGGCTGTGATAAGAGGTCGTCTTTCCTGTTCGATGCAGCTAGAGCTGTGCCGCCCTTGGATCAAGGATGGTCAGGACTCTCGTGTTCTCAGTGGTTCTCTGGCACTCGATTGCAGATGTCACACTTGGTACCTGGTCTCTGCTGGCAGCATTCGTGCCTAGACAGCATAGCACATCTCTGGCTCAGTCCGTACCCTTCAAATCCCCAGATGAGCACTGTGGATTATGCTGTTTCTGATTCCTGCTGTGGTGGCGTGGCACAGTGTCCTCTGTACTGAATATTGGCATACGTGGCAATCTCACCTCTAGCTGGAGTGCCTGAGAAGCGTTTTCTCTTGGCCCTCCATCTACAGTTATTCTCCCAAGCAGGTGTGAGGCTGGGTCACTCTGTCTCTGCTTGTCAGATTCTGTCTGGCAAGTGGGTAGTGCTCGAGTCGTATTTACTTCAAACTCCTGCTGCAGTTCCTTGCTTTCCCTGTATACAGACGTTCCTGAAAGCAGGGGCACTACATGAAGCCACTTATTGGGCTTGTATTTCACACTTCGGTGCTTGATCCCTTGCTGAAGTCTTCTTGCCAATGGCTTCTGTTATACGGCTTCCAGCAGTTTATGGTCTTTCTACCTCAACCAGTTTCTGCCCACTAACGTATCCACAAAACCTCCTGCAATCCTTCTACAATGGCTAGCATTTCTGTTTTTCAATCTGGGCATAGCTGTGCCATGTCTTCGAGCGATCGTCTTGAAAGAAGACTGCTCCCCACCCAGGCGAGCTTGCCCAGATGGAGATCGGAGTCTTTGTTTAGTGTTGGAGTTTTGGTGCAGGTAGCCTTTCCCTTGTTGCTGTGCAAGGGCGGAGCAGAACGGCACTAGGGTAAGCAGTTTGAGTGGAGTAGTACTTGCTCATGACAAATCAGTGCTGGATTTGCTGAGCTATGTCACGTGGCCATGAATCCCTAAGGTGGGTGAGGTGAGAATTTTTTTTTTTTTTTTTTTTTTTTTTTGACCAACTTCTGTTGGAAGAGTCAAGCTTTTGAGCTACACAGAGCTCTTTGGGTCTGACCTGAAGAACCACTCCATATTAGTGCATCATCAACTCTTCTTTTCTCTCTGTGTGACAGACTCTGTGTAGCCCCCACGTTTCTGCCAGCGCCCTGAGTTCGGTAAAGCAGCACCTCGGACTTGGTGTGCCTTGTGTCTCTTGCAGACAAGTTGTGCACCCATTTGGTCATTTGCACTGCGACAGCTGTTCAACTGCTGCGCCAGGGAGTCACTTTCTGCGGGTCTGCCGTTCTACAGAGATGCATGCCAAATGGGTCGTTCTATCGCTAATCATGTATGACCTAGCATCTGGTGTGCTCGACCCCATGTTGGACCCCAACAGGCCTCCATGTTGTATTTCAGACACATCAGTGATGAGTTTTCACTAGCTGTGCAGATACGTGCTCTTTGCACCATTTCTCAAAATACAACTTTGCTCTGATCTGGTTCTCGACAGACTAATTAGAGACACAGTTGTGTGTGGTAGAACTAACTGTTCCAATTCATATTACTTAGCTTTCGGTAGGTCTGTAATGTAAAGGTCTTGCCTGGTAGCTGGTTTGTTGAAAACTTGCCTTCCCAAGTAACATTCTCCTAGGGCAAGAATTTTTTCTCTCTTGACACTGGAGTATCCATGTTCTTACATGGGGTTACAGACCCTTGGTGCTCCCCTAAGGTGTATGGTAGCTCCCTGTTGTCTCTGGGGTTGTCTCTTAGCGCAGTGGGGAGGGTTCCCACCCTCCTGTATTTTTCTGCAATGCCTCTTGCTCCTAGGAATAGGTAGAAGTCCTGGAGCCACCTCACTACCAGGTTGCCTTCCAGACCGAGGGGTTCAGGCAGCTTCCTTGGCACCACTTTTGCCAACATCTAGTTTTCTTCTGTCACACCCAAGTGCAGGGAAGCCCGGGCCCTTCCTGGCCCCAGCAACATGGCTGAAGTCTTGGCAGCAGAAAGGTCATATTTGCCTTCTACTACTCTGGAGTTTGGAATGAGCAGCTTTGCCGTTAGATTTTATATTGAACTCCTCTGCATAAAGCAGAGCTGCATCTTTGGCCTGGATCTGTCCCTGGTGCAACTCCACTGACTTAAATACAATTACACCAGTGATGAATTAGGGTGCATGTATTTTGAGTTATAAAATTTTGCAGCATACAAATTCAAGCTGATGAAGCCTTCTGGGGTTGTAGTGATATTTGCTTGAAGTGGCTACACCACTGAAAAAACAGTGGCAAGTGGATTAGGAGGGTGGAGGATGTGTACAGTTTTTTGAAAAATTGTTTTTAAAAAAGACGTATCTTAAATCTTTAGAATAAAAATCTATTCACCTCCTCTGCGGTCCTGTTGGTTAACTGGAGCAAATTCTGTCTTTCATCTGAGTTCTCCAGAGGAGCATTTTTAATTCAAGAGAACTTGGGGCTGTATTCTGATCAGCCACTCTGCATTCACAGCAGTATAATGCCCATCAGCGAGGTATTGTAGAGTAACTGAGGTCGGAGTGCAATTCCTCATGTTTCTTTCAACTGAGGTTGCAGAGGAAAGCTGGCGCTTTTGATGCAGCCAGCAAAGCGGCTTTTTTCCCCTTTTTAATTAAGCTGTTTTAGTGTTTTCACCCTGCTGCTTCCGAGTCACAGACAGACCACTCTCTGCAGAGGACATAGCTGGCAAGGCAGGTTGTGGGTGTGCGCATGATACTGATGGCAAGTAGGTGATTGAAAAACCCACCTTTTCTGGACAGGTTGAGAGGAAAAAATCCCTGCCCCCCAAAATGGTAACGCTTCATGGCAAAGGTTGCTGATGTGACGAGTGGCATTGTCAGTCATTTGATTTGCAGGCACTTATTCCACAAAATGTACCCATTCAAGGGAAGGAATTGTCCAAACCTTCTAGATACGTGGGGTAAGGGGAGCTTTGGGGCAGTCAGTGCAGCACGCTTGCTAAGATTACCTGTTTAGATGGTCAATCCCTGCCCCATAGAGCTATCTATTTGTTCTGTGTGCGTGTAGTGCCTAGCCCCATGGGGTCTTGGGGCATGATTTGGGGCTCTTAGGTGCTACCATAATACATGTAATGTGTCATCTCCACTATGGAGACTAGCCACAAGAGGTTTCAGAGGGGTAGCTGTGTTAGTCTGTATCAGTAAAAACAACAAGGAGTCCTTGTGGCACCTTAGAGACTAACAAATTTATTTGGGCATAAGCTTTCATGGGATATAACCCACTTCATCAGGTGCATGGAGTGGAGGATACAGTAGGCAGGTATAAATATACAGCCCATGAAAAGATGGGAGTTGCCTTATCAAGTGGGGGGTCAGTGCTAACGAGGCCAATTCAATCAGGGTGGATGTGGCCCATTCCTAGCAGTTGACAAGAAGGTGTGAGTATCAACAGAGGGAAAACTTATTTTTTGTAGTGACCAAGCCACTCTCAGTCTTTATTCAGGCCTAATTTGATGGTGTCAAGTTTGCAAATTAATTCCAGTTCTGCAGTTTCTCATTGAAGTTTGTTTTTGAAGTTTTGTTGTTGAAGAATGGCCACTTTTAAGCCTGTTATTGAGTGTCCAGGGAGATTGAAGTGCTCTCCTACTGGTTTTTGAATGTTACAATTCTTGATGTCTGATTTGTGTCCATTTATTCTTTTGCTTAGAGACTGTCCAGTTTGGCCAATGTACATGGCAGAGGGGCATTGCTGGCACATGGCATATATCACATTGGTAGATGTGCAGGTGAACGAGCCCTTGATGGTGTGGCTGATGTGGTTGGGTCCTCTCATGGTGTCTCTTGAATAAATATGCGGACAGAGTTGGCACCGGGGTTTGTTGTAGGGGTTGGTTCTTGGGTTAGTGTTTCTGTTGTGTGGTGTGTAGTTGCTGGTGAGTATTTGGTTCAGGTTGGGGGACTGTCTGGATAAGAGCCTACTACTGCTACCAGTTAGGAGTTACTACGGTAGGTCAAGTGGCAAGGCCGGTGGTTTTAGTCCTGAATCTCCCAGGGTTGATCCCCACTTACGGTCTTGAGACCGGATCCACAAAGTTACTTAGGTACGTCTACATCTGAGGGGCTGTTAGGCTAGAAATGGCCCTCAGTCAGAGCTTCTGCTGGCTTATCCCTGCTCTGAACGACTGGAGTAGAGGGACTCCATTGGGAAGGGGGATCAGTGTTAAATTGACAAGCAAGGACGGCAGTTTGGCAGCAGCGTACTGGGCATTCTGGAGGGGAGTGAGAGTGGCCGTGGGAGGCCAGAGAGGAGCAGGGTGTTGCAGTCATCGAGGCAGCGGGCCAGTATTGCACTTTGCCATCAGACTTGTTGGATAAGAGTCTACTACTGCTACTGGGTAGAGACATTCCTACTTCAGCTCAAGCAGCGTGGTCATGGAGGAAACATCACAAGGCTTAGTGATGATGTGGATGTGTGGGGAGAAGGAGAAATCCAAGGTAATGGCCATGGAGGAAAGATGAGGTGCTCAGTTTTAACCTCGTGGAGGTGGGAGGTGGTCCAGTCAATACCAGAGGTTGCCCTAGTGCTTAGGACAGCCTCCCTCTCTCCTAATCATTTGTAGGTAGCAATCAGTAGATTTAATGAATTGTCAATGAAGTCCTTTGTTCCTTAAGCTAACCCTCCTCCCCCAGCCAATGATGCTCTGAAGCTGCAGTGCCGTAAAGCTTAATGAGCGCTAAAAATAATGCAGTGAGCGTGACTCGAGGAGCCGAGAGTATAGATGTTGACAGCGCATCAGCCGGTTAGGCGCCAGCTGGGGGAGCCATGGGATGTCACCCGATGTCCAACATAGCAGCCTCAGCTACACAAGGGCTGCAGAACAGCTCCTCAGCACAGGTGAGGCCAGCTGCTTGGAGCATGGATCTTATTCCAGTCCGACACGGCAAGGAGCTGTGTAGAAATCACTGGCTGTAGCTGCTAGGCTGTGGCAGTGTTCCCTCTACAGTGGTTTTGTTTCTCCGCATTCCTATTTAAGTTAGATCAGACCCTGTTTTTATACCTTATATTCTGCATGAGTTGCAGCCTGTACTAGGTTTAAAAGCATGAAACGAGACTACTAGTTCCATGGCTGGGGGAGAATGGCTGGAGGGCTTTAGCCACATAGGTAACAGGATGATGTAAAGAATCTTTTCAGGAAGTCCTCTCTCGAGCTAGCCCCTATAATGGACACAGGCCCAGCTGATTACATTGGGCTTGGACCAAAGAATCTTGTCTCTGCTGGTTAGAGCAATGGTGGTAGAACCCTGCTGGCAATGACTGACCGCAGGGATCCATGGGTTCCACTCTGCAAAGAGCCCACGTAAAAGCAACCCCTGCTTCCCCAGCTGGTCTGTTCCCAGGATGTCAGTGGGAGCTGCTGACTCGGTGATTACTGCAAGCTTTCACCTCTCTAATCCTGTCAGCCCCCTGGGCTAGCAGAGCTGGGAGAGTGAGCTGGTCCCTCTCCTCCTCAGGCATCTGCAGTAACGTTCGTTATGCATTCTTGATTGTTGGCTCTGTGGCGTTGATGATGCAAGTGCTGGAAAGAGCCCAGCTTGACTCTGAGCTCCGGCTGAGACAGGGGCTGGTGGTTAAGGAAAACGTATTCCTTGCCAGCGGAGCAGACTGGGGCTGAGCTGTGAGCCCCCCCCCCCCCCCCCATGCCCTCTTTGTAGTGTCCCTTCTCGGAGCAGTTTCACTTGAAATCCGGCTGTAGTGAGCACAGTTCTGATCACAGCCAGGGACAGACCCCAGCAGAACAGAGTTTAGTTTCTATTCGGTATCTCCCATGCTGTTGTGTGTGCAAACATGTTAGTCATCACTGGCTCAGCAGCAAAGGTGTTTCTCTGGTCCCCATTAACCCTGTGAGCTAGAAAAGTGCTCTGATTGCCATTATTCATATGGGGAATCAAGGCACAAGAGCACATAGGTGCTGGAACTGGAGGTGCTGTCGCACTGCCTGGCTTGAAGTGGTTTCCATCATACCCAGGGTTTACAGTTTGGTTCAATGGCTCTCAGCCCCCCTGCTGAAGGCTGGTCTACACTGAAAACTTACATCAGCATCGCTCTATTTCTGAGGGGAGTGAAAAATCCACCCCCTGAGAGATGGCGCTATGCCAGCCTAACCCTGGTGTAGGCAACGCTAGATCAACGGAAGGATTCTGCTATTGACCTGGCTGCCCGGGGAGAGCCCTTCTGGGGTGAGCTGCCATGCTGACATGCAGCTGCAGCATTTAAGCATAGGCACACTTTAAGTGGGAGTCGGTGGCAGAGCAGGGAATTGAACCTGGGTCTTCGGCCATCCTTCCTCTCTGCTCTTTTCCTAGGGCAGTGGGTCTCAAACTTTTTTTACTGGTGACCCCTTTCACATAGCAAGCCTCTGAGTGTGACCCCCCCCGCCCATAAATTAAACACCCTTTTTAATATATTTAACACCATTATAATGAATGCTGGAGGCAAGCGGGGTTTGGAGTGGAGGTTGTCAGCTCGCGACCCCCTGAGGAGTCCCGCCCCCCAGTTTGAGAACCCCTGTCCTAGGGGATGTTTGCTTGGTTACTGGGGCTGCTTCTGGTGCCATTTGTGTACAGACAGAGCCATGTAACTGCTGCACTCATCAGACACATTTGCAGCCAACCTTTTCCCAATACACCTGTCAGCACCTGGCATGTTGTGCAAGCATGTTTGTACCAGTGCATTGTGGGAAAATCTAGGCAGCTCCCATCCTGCATCTGCTGCTAGTGCCAGAGATGGGAAGGCCTGTGAATGGTGGGTAGTAGTAACATTGTGCAGTGGACTTGGATCCTCCCGCATGAAGAGCTGGGTGATGGATCCTGGGTACAGCTGCAGAATAAGGGTGATTCGCAGCCTGACAAGCTTGTTGAAGCCCTTGTCATAGGAGCCAGGCATCAACCCTGTCCTGTATGGAGCCAGTTTCCTTAGCTCTGCCAAGCATGGTGCCATGCTTGCGTTGGTCACACCAGCAGCACTCAACTGGGGCTGCAGCAGCAACTCACCAGGCGCCTGAGGACATAAAATGGAGCAGATTGTATCAGGGCTTTGGAGCTGTGCTCTGGCTCCGCTCCAGCTCCAGGCAAAAACCTGCAGCTCCACTGCTCCGGAGCTGCTCTGGGCTCCACTCCAAAGCCCTGGATTGTATTGCAGGGGAGTCCTGCAGCCTAGGTGCTGCCTCCAGAGACCACAGGCCCCAGCATGCAGTGCTCCACCTTAGCCTGAGTGGGGGCTCCCATAAGAACAGCCCTACTGGGTCAGACCAAAAGTCCATCTAGCCCAGTATCCTGTCTGCCGACAGCAGCCAATGCCAGGTGCCCCAGAGGGAATGACCAGAACAGGTAATCACCAAGTGATCCATCCCCTGAAAGTGTTCCATCTCCCAACACAAGCTGGGGCTGTAGCCTGCTGTGACCTGTAGTCAGCTGTCTGTATTGCAGGGCCCACAGGCTGCACAGTGGGCTGCCCTAGTCCTGGGAGCGCCTCACTGTCAGTCTGAACAGAACCACCTGGGCGCATCAGCACTGATGTTGCTGGTCAGCTCCAGGGCTGTAGACCCTATGTAAATCAAACACAGCTTCTTGAGCGTTTATAAGCATTGGTCGGCCCTACCCCAGGCTGGCGCAGCTGGGATCAATTAGCTCTGCTTGTGCTGAAGTATTATTCCAACCTGGTTTTGCATAAGAAACCGGGGAGGGATTTGTCCCCTGCTCTGAAGTTACGGTGCAGCCTGCTGATCCCCTTCAAAACTGAATTGCCTCTTGATTAGACTCTGGAGTTATATTGTCCTGTCTCCCAGCTCACCAGCTGTTCTCAATGTAGATCTCAAAAGGAATAGCTTGGTGAGATGTGCACTGTCCCTTTAAAACAGGCTAGCAAGGCGCATCACTTTATGTATTCCTTCCTCCACTTCTGGAACACTCTGCTGGTGTCACGTGCCCTTTGACATATCTCGCCCCTTGCCCTGAGCGGGGGACGGGGGGCAAGGGGACTGTGATTGGCCTGGCTGCTACGTATGGGGACATGGATGTGTGCGCACACACCCCGTTAACTCTCATCACGGAACCTAGGGAGGGTATCCAGCTGAGCTCGCTTGATGGAGGGAGGTTTTATTCCATGCTGCCCATCTCCACTGTGAGCATTGGGGGGTGTGTGTGTGTGGCGGGGAGGGGTCAGCTGTGGCTTTATCACACCCGTAGGGCCTGATCCCATGTGCTCTGACCACGGTGGGGCGGGATGGGCCCTTGGGAGCCCTGCTGCTGTTGAAAGGACACGAATCCAGCCGGCACAGTCAACTCCAGCCAGTGTAACTGGCAAAGGGCCCAATCCTGGCCCAGTGCCTCGATGGCAGAGTTGCCCATGACTTGAGTGGGAGCGAGAGTGGGCCTGAATTCTTCCTGGTGTTTCATGTGCCCACTTGGCCTGCCTTGGGCATTTCCTGGTCCATCTTCCCCCTGCAACCCAGATCAGACCAGACTGGGCCCCAGCACCTGGAGCTGCCTCTGGAGCTTTCCACGTGCCTGGTTCCAATATTCAGAGCCTGTCTGCAAGGGAGCTCCCTGAAGGTCTGCTGGGGCCGGGAGTCTGCTGCCTTCATGCTTTGGGGGGGCCTGATCTCCCTCCCCCCCACCCTGGTGTGAGTCATGAATGACCCACTGATGTCATGGCACTGCCTCGGAGTGAGAAGAGGGCTGGGGGTCCAGGCGCCTTTAGCGGCTGTCTGTGCTAGGAGAAGGTTTGTATGTGGAATCCTAGAATATCAGGGTTGGAAGGGACCTCAGGAGGTCATCTAGTCCAACCCCCTGTTCAAAGCAGGACCAATCCCCAACTAAATCATCCCAGCCAGGGCTTTGTCAAGCCGGGCCTTAAAAACCTCCAAAGAAGGAGACTCCACCACCTCCCTAGGTAACGCATTCCAGTGCTTCACCACCCTCCTAGTGAAAAAGTTTTTCCTAATATCCAACCTAGACCTCCCCCACAGCTCCTTGTTCTGTCATCTGCCACCACTGAGAAAAGCTGAGCTCCATCCTCTTTGGAACCCACTTTCAGGTAGTTGAAAGCAGCTATCAAACCCCCCTCACTCTTCTCTTCTGCAGACTAAATAACCCCAGTTCCCTCAGCCTCTCCTCGTAAGTCATGTGCCCCAGTCCCCTGATCATTTTCATTGCCCTCCGCCGGACTCTCTCCAATTTGTCCACATCCTTTCTGTAGTCTGGGGCCCAAAACTGGACGCAATACTCCAGATGAGGCCTCACCAGTGCCGAATAGAGGGGACAAGTATCAGAGGGGTAGCCGTGTTAGTCTCGATCTGTAGAAAGCAACAGAGGGTCCTGTGGCACCTTTAAGACTAACAGAAGTATTGGAGCATAAGCTTTCGTGGGTGAATGCCCACTTCATCAGATGCAAGACGGAATAGAGGGGAATAATCATGTCCCTCGATCTGCTGTCAATGCTTCTACTAATGCAGGCCAATATGCCGTTAGCCTTCTTGGCAACAAGGGCACACTGCTGACTCATATCTAGCTTCTCGTCCACTGTAATCCCCAGGTCCTTTTCTGCAGAACTGCCTGCCAGCTAACTTGTGTTAAGCACAACTGCCTGTCTCCAGGGGGGTGCTGGCGCGGGTTGAAAACCCCCCATTTTACCTCAGGGAGAGCAGGCCTAGGTGGCTGCTGAGCCCTGTGCTGGGGACTGAGCATGCTGTCTCTGCTGGCTGGGGCTGTTGTGTTGCCACAAGGCTCCTTCCTGACGCCAGATTCCAGCACTCAGCAGGCCCAGTGGGACTGCGCGAGTGGTGCAGGTGAGTTTCCTTGGTGTTGGGTAGCTGCTTGTCCATCTCCTAGGCAGAGGATGTACCGGTCCCTGTACAAAGAATGAGCTTGTCTAACATTGATCCATGGGGAGGTGCAGCATTTTGCCTGTCTGAGGGAGTGAGAGGAGTGCTCAGGGCCAGCCTGGGCTTCGTTTCCCTGCTCTACCACAGACTCTTCCTATGACATTGGGCACCTCTGCCCTGGTGATGGCAGGGTAACTTCCAGTCTGGATGGACTTTCCTACACTGGCTCCCTGTCACAGCCCCCGAATTCGAGAGCCTAGGCATGTACGCAGGACAGGCTAAAGGCCTCAGTCCCCCAGCTGTGCCCTGCCCCGCCCCACAGCATGTAATGCACTAACGATTGTGGGGCTCAGATGCTACAGCAGGGGTGGGCAAACTTTTTGGCCCGAGAGCCACACCTGGGTATGGAAAGTGCATGGCGTGCAATGAATGCTCATGGAATTAGGGGTTGGGGTGCGGGAGGGGGCTGCAGGTGGAGCAGAGGGGTTTGGAGTATGGAAGGGGGTTTGGGCTCTGGGCTGGGGGTGTGGGTTCCGGGTAGAGCCAGAAATGAGGGGTTCAGGGTGCAGGAGGGGGCTCTGGGCTGGGGTGGGGGGTTGGGGTGGAGGGTAGGGGGCTCCAGGCTGGTGCTGAGGGGTTTGGAGTGGGAGAGGGAGCTCTGGGTTGGGGCAGGGTGATGGGATGCGGGGTAGGGGGGCTCTGGGGGGGGGGGCAGGGATGAGGGGTTTGTGGTGCAGGAGGGTGCTCGAGGCTGGCACCGAGGGGTTCGGAGGGCAGGAGGTGGATCAAGGCTGGGGCAGGGGAGTGGGGCACAGGAGGTCAGAGGTGCAGGCTCTGGGTGGCGCTTACCTCAAGCAGCTCCCGGAAGCAGCAGCATGTCCGCCCTCCGGCTCCTATGCGCACTGCCCCATCCGCAGGCGCTGCCCCTGCAGCTCCCATTGGCCGCAGTTCCTGGCCAATGGGAGCAGTAGAGCCAGCGCTTGGGGCGGGGGCAGCGTGCAAAATCCCCTGGCTGCCCCTACGCATAGGAACCGGAGGGGGGACATGCCGCTGCTTCCTGGAAGCTGTGTGGAGCAGGGCAAGCCCCTGACCCTGCTCCCCTGCAGGAGCTCGAGGGCCGGATTAAATGGTCTGACAGGCTAGACGCAGCCCACAGGCGGTAGTTTGCCCACCCCTGTGCTACAGTGCTCAGGTTAGATGGGCCCCTGGGGGAATTGCGCTGTATGCTGGGAAGTGGGCGTCGGGTGGGGGTCCCGTTGGGAATGTGGGGGCAGGGCTGGCCCATGCAGAGTTTGGACTTTGATTCCAGAGAATCGTTCTGCTCTGCAGCTGGTGTGAAAGTGTCCGTCTGCCCCACCGGTCCCTCCATTGCAGGGGGGGGTGTTTGCTCCAGGAGGGCGAGTGTGAGCAGCGAGCTCTCCCACATGGCACTTCCCAGGCTCCCTGCGTGTTTGCTCAGCTACATACAGCAGATGCCATTAACCCTTCCCACACGGGCAGGTTCTGAAGTGTTTTGCTCCCCTGGGAAAGGCCAGCTTTGCAGCTTGTAGAGGAGGCGTCTGTGGGCTCTGGGCCAGGGAGCTAACATTTGCCTCAGCAGGCAATCTGGGCAAACCTGGGGCCAATCGACCTTCTTTCTCTGCCCCACCTCCCCCTGCCGCCAGGTGCTGCTCCCTGCCCCCTTCCTGCTGGAATTGGAAGGGGGAGGGCGGCTCATGAAGGCAACAGCAGCTGGGGGGCAGGGACTCTTGGCACGAACAGAGTAGCAGGGCTGTTCAGAGACTGGCTGATGGGGGTGAGGTGCGCTGCCTGCGGCAAGGGGACTGGGAGTGGGGTGGCAACTTGTTGTGGGGAGATGGGGGCTGTACATCCCAAAGGATGGATATCAATAGACCCCCTCCTTGGGGCGGAGTTTGTTCACCTACAAAGCGTGGCTCTTTGGTGGTCATGGGACCACCTGGACCCTGCCACAAGGAGCTGGCAGCAGCAGGGCCACGTTACACCCAGCCCCCTTACAGGTGCGGGGGCGGGGGGGATTGAGAGGCTCCCCCTGGTGTTATCTCGCTGCAGGGCCAGCTACCCTGGTGTTCAGAGAGCACAGAGCCTGCCCCAGCTGGGCGTGCCAGACACGTGCACAGTGGGGGAGCCGGCAGCGTGGTGCCCGGTGTCCAGAGGAGGTGTGATCCCTGGGACCCTAGGCGTAGCAGCTCTCTAAAGCCCAGATGAATGTGGTTTATACATCACTCAGCTGGTGCTTCTGCATAGAGCAGATTCAGCATCTTGTGGCTCATAAACCACCCTGGCTCATTAGACACATCTGCATCGCTGAATAGCTCAGCATCAGCTAGCCTGGCACTCAGCCATACCAGCTGCTCCCGCACCTCTCTGCTCCCTGGGCTGGGGAGGAGAGCAGGGTGGGATCTGCTCACTCATGGTCCCTGCGCTCTAAAACCAGGCTTTCCAGGTCTGAAAATGCCGCTTGGTGAGGTGTGCAGGGCTCTGTCCCAGGCAGGCATCATCAACTGCTGTCGAATCTGGACAAAGATTTGAGCCACTAGAGCTGTGAAGACAAACTTCCCAGCGGAGCTAGCTTTGCCAGGTGCCAGGCTCGCTGCCTGAGTCTGCAGGCAGAGCAGTGCCTCAGTGCTTTTCCAATTCTTGTACGTCTTCACCGTTTTTCTTCACAGCCCTGTGGGGAGAAGCCTGAAACTGACATGAACAAGGTGAACACTCTGCTTCGGCTTGGGAAAGGTCTCCGCAGCAGATAAGCATGGGAGCTATTTACTGGGGATGAAGGAGATCTCTGAAGATGGACTAGATGAGGGATGAGTAGTGGGCAGATCCTAGCCCCTCCAAGCAAGGCTTTGCTTTCATCCATAGCCTGCCCTAGTGTGTAGTTACCACAGAAAGTGTGACACCCTCTGGTGTGTCCATCTCACCCTCTTCTGAGCCCTCTCACGGAATTGGCATGACAAGGGAGGAGATCCCAGCCGTGATTGCAGCTAGTCTGTATTTGATGGCAGGAACAATAGATCATCTGAAGTGTAAGCTCGCTGGGGCAGGGACTGTCATCCGTGTCACGCCTCTGGAGCCTAGCGTCATGGGGCCCTAAGCCAGGAGGTGAGTGCCTAGGCATTGCTGTAATGCACATGATGGATGAGTAATAATTATCAATAGCTCACCCTCTGCAGAGCTGGCTCGCCAGCCATGCGGAGGCCGTACCCTTTCCTGCGGGACCAGTCGTCACAAAGGAGCAGGGCTGCTTTAACATGAGCCAAATAAGACGTGGCACATTCTTCCTGCAGCAGCAGGTGTCAGTCTCATCTCAGGTGCCTTCAGCACAGCATGTGTGAGCAGCAGGATCGTTTCCAGGACATGCAGTAATATCCCAAGGGCCCTGGTTGTGGGAAAGGGAGCTGTCCGGGCCCAAGCCTGGTCCTGTTCTCGGAGCAGTGTGGCATGGACTAGAAATGAGACTGAGCTCCTAGCCTTTAATCTTCAAACACCCTCCCAGTGTGACTTCAGGCTCCCCACCCCTTTGGGAAGCAGGCAGGCCATCAGCCTTGTGCTGCAGGTGGGCAAGCTAGGGCACGGGGAAGTTAAAGTCCAAACTTTCAAAAGTGGCCACTGATTTTTTTTTTTTTTTTTTTTCCTGGATGCCTCAGTTTTTGGATCCCTGTGTAAGATGCTGGGGCCTGATCTGACGTGTTGGGCACCCACCACCCCACTGGCTTCAGGTGGACACTTGGCACCTTCTGAAAATAAAGTCCCAGGCATCTGCTGCTGGGCTTCCCAAAACTGAGGCCTCAAATTCAGTGGCTGCACTTGAAATCTTACCCCTGAATTGCTGAAGGCTCCGTGCTCAGCCCTGGACTTTAGAATCAAAGGGTATGTCTACACTACGAAATTAGGTCGAATTTATAGAAGCCGGTTTTATAGAAATCGGTTGTATACAGCCGATTGTGTGTGTCCCCACATAAAATGCTCTAAGTGCTCTAGTCGGCGGACCGCGTCCACAGTACCGAGGCTACCGTCGACTTCCGGCGCATTGCACTATGGGTAGCTATCCCACAGTTCCCGCAGTCTCCGCCGCCCATTGGAATTCTGGGTTGAGATCCCAATGCCCGGATGATGCAAAACAGTGCCGCGGGGGGTTCTGGGTACATGTCGTCAGGCCCCTCCCCCTCCGTCACAGCAACGGCAGACAATAGATTCGCGCCTTTTTACCTGGGTTACCTGTGTAGACAACATACCACGGCAAGCATGGAGCCCGCTCAGCTCAGCTCACCGTCACCATATGTCATCTAGGTGCCGGCAGACGTGGGACTGCATTGCTACACAGCAGCAGCAGCTAACTGCCTTTTGGCGGTAGACGGTGCAGCATGACTGGTAGCCTTCATTGGCGATCTGGGTGCCGGCAGCCGTGGGGCTGGCAGCCGTGGGGCTGCATTGCACCAGCCCCCTTGCCTTTTGGCAGTAGATGGTTTATTACGACTGGTAACCGTCCTCATCGGACAGCAGTGGCTGTCAATCATGGGCACCTGGGCAGACAATGATGGTTATCAGTCGTAGTGTACTATTTTCTGCAAAGCACCCAGTTTTCTGCTAAGCACCCAGAAGAGGCCGAGGGCGATCTGGGTGCTGGCAGACATGGGGCTGGCAGCCGTGGGGCTGCATTGCACCAGCCCCCTTGCCTTGATGATGATGGTTATCAGACGTATTATGCGCAGGATGGGGCAACATTGCTACACAGCAGCAACCCCTTGCCTTTTGGGCAGTAGATAGTATATTACGACTGGTATCCATCGTTGTCATACTGGGTATCAGATGGTGCAATAGACCTGAAGGCTAACTGCCAAGCGCCCAGTATTTGCTGCCAAGCACCCAGAAAATGCCAAGGGCTATCAGTCATGCTGCACCGTCGTCTTAAGATGTAAAAAATAGATTTATTCTGTATTCATTTGCTTCCCCCCCTTCCTCCTGCTAAACCCAGGCTTTTGAGTTCAATCTTTGGGGGGGGGGGCATTCTGTGTGACAGTTGTTTGTGTTTCTCCCTGATGCAAAGCCACCTTTCTTGATTTTAATTCCCTGTACCTGTATGCCATGTCGTCACTCGACCCTCCCTCCCTCCCTCCCCTGGTCCGTCAGATACTACTTTCGCGCCTTTTTTCAGACCAGACGCCATAGCTAGCACTGGGATCATGGAGCCCGCTCAGATCACCGCGGCAATTATGAGCACTATGAACACCACGCGCATTGTCCTGGAGTATATGCAGAGCCAGGACATGCCAAAGCAAAACCAGGACCAGGCGCAGAGGAGGAGGAGGCGATTGCAACGCGGCGACGAGAGTGATGAGGAAATGGACATGGACCTAGACCTCTCACAAGGCACAGGCCCCAGCAATGTGGAAATCATGGTGTTACTGGGGCAGGTTCATGCCGTGGACCGCCGATTCTGGGCCCGGGAAACAAGCACAGACTGGTGGGACCGCATCGTGCTGCAGGTGTGGGACGATTCCCAGTGGCTGCGAAACTTTCGCATGCGTAAGGGCACTTTCATGGAACTTTGTGACTTGCTTTCCCCTGCCCTGAAGCGCCAGAATACCAGGATGAGAGCAGCCCTCACAGTGGAGAAGCGAGTGGCGATAGCCCTGTGGAAGCTTGCAACGCCAGACAGCTACCGGTCAGTCGGGAATCAATTTGGAGTGGGCAAATCTACTGTGGGGGCTGCTGTGATCCAAGTTGCCAGGGCAATGAGAGACCTGGTGATAGCAAGGGTAGTGACTCTGGGAAACGTGCAAGCCATAGTGGATGGCTTTGCTGCAATGGGATTCCCAAACTGTGGTGGGGCCATAGACGGAACCCATATCCCTATCTTGGCACCGGAGCACCAAGCCACCGAGTACATAAACCGCAAGGGGTACTTTTCAATGCTGCTGCAAGCCCTGGTGGATCACAAGGGACGTTTCACCAACATCAACGTGGGCTGGCCGGGAAGGGTACATGATGCTCGCGTCTTCAGGCAGTCTGCTCTGTTTAGAAAGCTGGAGGAAGAGACTTTCCTCCCGGACCAGAAAATAACCGTTGGGGATGTTGAAATGCCTATCGTGATCCTTGGGGACCCTGCCTATCCCTTAATGCCATGGCTCATGAAGCCGTACACAGGCAGCCTGGACAGGAGTCAGGACCTGTTCAACTACAGGCTGAGCAAGTGCCGAATGGTGGTGGAATGTGCATTTGGGCGTTTAAAAGCGCGCTGGCGCAGCTTACTGACTCACTCAGACCTCAGCGAAAAGAATATCCCCATTGTTATTGCTACTTGCTGTGCGCTTCACAATATCTGTGAAAGTAAGGGGGAGACATTTATGGCGGGGTGGGAGGTTGAGGCAAATCGCCTGGCCGCTGATTACGCGCAGCCAGACACCAGGGCGGTTAGAGGAGCAGAGCATGGCGCTGTGCGCATCAGAGAAGCTTTGAAAACCAGTTTTGTGACTGGCCAGGCTACGGAGTGAAACTTCTGTTTGTTGCTCCTTGATGAACCCTCTGCCCCTCCCCCACCACCCTGTTAACTCTACTTCCCTGCAAACCAACCACCCCACCCTCCCCTACTACCCTCCCCCCTTCGAGCACCACTTGCAGAGGCAATAAAGTCATTGTTGCTTCACATTCATGCATTCTTTATTAATTCAGCACACAACTAGGGGGATAATTGGAAAGGTAGCCCGGGATGGGTGGGGGAGGAGGGAAGGAAAAGGACACACTCCAATTTAAAACTTTAAAACTTATTGCTATGGAAATCATCTAGGGTGGAGTGAGTGGGTGGCCGAAGGCCCCCCCACCGTGTTCTTGGGCGTCTGGGTGAGGAGGCAATGGGACTTGGGGAGGAGGGCTGCTGGTTACAGAGGGGCTGTAGCGGCGTTCTCTGCTCCTGCTGCCTTTCCTGCAGCTCAACCATACGCAGGAGCATATCACTTTGATGCTCCAGCAGCCGGAGCATCGACTCTTGCTTTCTGATTACAAGTTGACGCCACCTCTCCTCTT
>NW_020696239.1:448783-449203 GCF_002925995.2 Terrapene triunguis | reverse complement strand
CCCCCCCCCACCCGGTTAACTCTACTTCCCTGTAAACCAACCACCCCACCCTCCCCTACCCTCCCCCCTTCAAGCACCAGTTGCAGAGGCAATAAAGTCATTGTTACTTCACATTCATGCATTCTTTATTAATTCATCACACAACTAGGGGGATAATTGCAAAGGTAGCCCGGGATGGGTGGGGGAGGAGGGAAGGAAAAGGACACACTGCAGTTTAAAACTTTAAAACTTTAACACTTATTGCTCAGGAAATCATCTGGGCTGGAGTGACTGTGTGGCCGGAGGCCCCCCCACCGTGTTCTTGGGCGTCTGGGTGAGGAGGCAATGGGACTTGGGGAGGAGGGCTGTTGGTTACACAGGGGCTGTAGCGGCAGTCTGTGCTCCTGCTGCCTTTCCTGCAGCTCAACCATACGCTGTAGC
>NW_020696239.1:389933-448773 GCF_002925995.2 Terrapene triunguis | reverse complement strand
CTGTGCTCCTGCTGCCTTTCCTGCAGCTCAACCATACGCTGTAGCATATCAGTTTGATGCTCCAGCAGCCGGAGCATGGACTCTTGCTTTCTGTGTGCAAGCTGACGCCGCCTCTCATCTTCAGCCCGCAACTTCCTCTGTTCCTCCCGCGATTCAGCCCGCCACCTCTCCTCCTCAGCCCGCGATTCAGCCCGCCACCTCTCCTCTCGCTCATATTGGGCTTTTCGATAATCAGTCATTGACTGCCTCCACGCATTCTGCTGTGCTCTGTCAGCGTGGGAGGCAGTCTGTAGTTCAGTAAACATTTCATCACGTGTCCTTCGCTTACGTTTTCGAATATTCACTAGCCTCTGGGAAGGAGATACATTTGCAGCTGGTGGAGGAGAAGGAGAGAGGTGTTTAAAAAAGATGCATTTTACATTTTAGAGAACAATGGGTACGCTCTTTCACGTTACATTTTGATGTTCACATAACACAGCAGATGTGCTTTCGTTACAAGGTCGCATTTTTCCTCTTATATTGAGGGCCTGCCTACTTGGTGTGAGAGATCACTCACGCAGAGCCAGGTCACAGATTTCAGCTTGCAGGCAGCCATGGTAAGACACAGTCTTTTGGCTTTTTTAACCTTCTTAACATGTGGGGATGGTTTCAAAGAGTACTGCTATCATTAACCATACCAAGGCCCCGTTGGGTTGGCCGTTTAAAATGGGTTTGCAATGTAAAAGGAGGGGCTGCGGTTTCACGGTTAACATGCAGCACAAACCCAACTAATTCCCCCCCCACACACACCCAATTCTCTGGGATGATCACTTCACCCCTCCCCCTCACCGCGTGGCTAACAGCGGGGAATATTTCTGTTCAGCAGACCAGGAAGGGGCACCTCTGAATGTCCCCTTAATAAAATTGCCCCATTTCAACCAGGTGACCGTGAATGATATCACTCTCCTGAGGATAACAAAGAGCGATAAGGAATGGATGTTGTCTGCATGCCAGCAAACACCGGGACCATACGCTGCCATGCTTTGTTATGCAATGATTCCAGACTACGTGCTACTGGCCTGGCGTGGTAAAGTGTCCTACCATGGTGGACGGGATAAAGCAGCCCTCCCAAGAAACCTTTTGCAAAGGCTTTGGGAGTACATGAAGGAGAGCTTTCTGGAGATGTCCCTGGAGGATTTCCACTCCATCCCCATACACGTTAACAGACTTTTCCAGTAGCTGTACTGGCCGCGATTGCCAGGGCAAATTAATCATTAATCATTAAACACGCTTGCTTTTAAACCATGTGTAATATTAACAAAGGTACACTCACCAGAGGTCCCCTGTGTGCCCTCAGGGTCTTGGGTGAGTTCGGGGGTTACTGGTTCCAGGTCCAGGGTGATAAACATATCCTGGCTGTTGGGGAAACTGGTTTCTCCGCTTCCTTGCTGCTGTGAGCTATTTACATTATCTTCATGCTCATCTTCCTCGTCCCCAGAACCCGCTTCCCTGTGTGTTTCTCCAGTGATGGAGTCATAGCACACGGTTGGGGTAGTGGTGGCTGCACCCCCTAGAATGGCATGCAGCTCTGCGTAGTAGCGGCATGTTTGCGGCTCAGCCCCGGACCTTCCGTTTGCCTCTCTGGCTTTGTGGTAGGCTTGCCTTAGCTCCTTAATTTTCACGCGGCACTGCTGTGTGTCCCTGTTATGGCCTCTGTCCTTCATGGCCTTGGAGACCTTCTCTAATATTTTGCCATTTCGTTTACTGCTTCGGAGTTCAGCCAGTACTGATTCATCTCCCCATATGGCGAGCAGATCCCGAACCTCCCGTTCTGTCCATGCTGGAGCTCTTTTGCGATCCTGGGACTCCATCACGGTTACCTGTGCTGATGAGCTCTGCGTGGTCACCTGTGCTCTCCACGCTCAGCAAACAGGAAATGAAATTCAAACGTTCGCGGGGCTTTTCCTGTCTACCTGGCCAGTGCATCTGAGTTGAGAGTGCTGTCCAGAGCGGTCACAATGAAGCACTGTGGGATAGCTCCCGGAGGCCAATAACGTCGAATTCCGGCCACACTAACCCAATTCCGACACCCTAAGGCCGATTTTATCACTAATCCCCTCGTTGGAGGTGGTGTTAAGAAACCGGTTTAAAGGGCCCTTTAGGTCGAAAGAAAGGGCTTCGTCGTGTGAACGTGTCCAGGCTTAATTCGATTTAACGCGGCTAAAGTCGACCTAAACCCGTAGTGTAGACCAGGCCATAGAGTATCAGGGTTGGAAGGGACCTCAGGAGGTCATCTAGTCCAACCCCCTGCTCAAAGCAGGACCAGTCCCCAAATTAGCCAATAGTCAAGGCTTCCTCTTATTCAATAGTTGGCCTAGCGATGATCCAGCTAGTCAGAGGGAGTTTCTGGGCCAGTGTTTCATGAACCATCAGGGCTAAGCATTCCCATGAGCCCAGATTCACACTGGGGCTGTTTTTCTCTGACTGGCAGGGGCACTGAGGACAAACTCAGTAATATTTGAGACGTGGATATTCCGGGGCCATATAAGCATTTGGATAGAAGAAACAGTATAGCATAGTGTGTATGTCATTTTAGGTTGCAAAGGTCAGGCCAGAAATAAGGCACATTTTTGACTGTAAATCTAATTAACTGTTGGAACTCAGTGGATT
Source organism: Terrapene triunguis (assembly GCF_002925995.2). Classification (NCBI taxonomy): domain Eukaryota; kingdom Metazoa; phylum Chordata; order Testudines; family Emydidae; genus Terrapene; species Terrapene triunguis. Next base: position 446,124 of record NW_020696239.1, on the reverse strand, counting down.
TAGTCACTTGGCGACTTCACATTGAGTTGGATGTCTCTCTTTATATTTATATTTATATTTATATGCACTAGCTCAACCACAAGGCAGGGGCTGGATGCAGGAATTGCTGGGTGAAGTTCTCTGGCCCATTCTCTGCAGGAGGCCAGACTGGATGATCGGAATGATCCCTTCTGGCCTTAAGTCAGTGGTAACTGCAGTTTGGTCAGTGTGTTTCTTCTCTGATCCACTCGCATACGCTGTTCAAAAGGAAAATCTGTGCCTTGCCATAACAGTTTGGTCCTGGGTGCGCTGCGACAGAGATCAAGAGATTTCAGAAATCTCTACGGCACATCAGGCTGACTTAATGTGAAAGATTTTTCTCTTGCTTTTTCTTTTTCCTTCCAGCTATGAGTTGTTGTGAAACATCAAAGGTTTGTTTCTGCAAACCTGAACACTGAATGTTTCAAAAGACACTTTTTGCACCAATCTGGGAACAATTTTGAAACCTCAGCTACACCATATTTAATAGAAATGTTTTTCTGGAGCTGTTCTAAATTTTTTGAGTCCCTTACCTGCCCCCACTTCTTATAATAAAAAAGTAATATACAAAAAAACCAAAGCCCTATTAATGCGGTGTTAAAACGGGTCTCTTAACATCACATCAGGAACTGCAGAAGTCCGTTCCCTAGTAATGGGGGCTCAAGCCCATTCAAATCGTGTGTGTTGTACCATGCAGTTATGGGAGGTAGGGTTTGTTTCCCCTGGTGGTGGCTGGGGACCCCAGTGGAGATCCCCATTGTGCTGAGCACTGACCAGATGTTGGAGTAAGAGGGTCCCTGACAGGCCCAGGTGGGAGGAGCAATGGAACCCCCCCAGCAGAGGGGTCAGCATGGTGGTTGCAAAGGGCAAGCTAGTGCTTCCACTGTTGGCTTGATTGTAGTTTTGGGGGTGGGTTTTGCTGAGGGAAGATTAGCTAAAGAGACTAACGCAGGAGGGGGCAGGGAAAGCGGGGGGAGGGAGTGCATGGGAGGGGTTTGGAGCAGAGAATGGTGGCAGTAACAATAACCTGTAAAAAGTGGCTGGCCCAGTGGCTAGGGAGCTGGGTGTGGACTTGGGAGAGCTGAGGTCAGGTTCCTGTCAGTGCAAGGGGGATAACAGCAGTGCCCTGCCTGCCAGGGGTGTGCCCAGGTAAATGCGTTACAGGGTGATATGTTCAGCTGCAGTGTGTGTGTCGGGGGAGTGTCACGTCAATACCTACAGCAGATGACATCATCAGTGTCCAGAGGTCCCTGATGCAGCAGGTGCTGCAGGGGGGCCTGGACACCACCTGCCCCCCAGGATTGGGATCTGCTCGCCATCCTGGGGACTGGCCCTTCAGTCCGATTCTCCTTGGTAGGGAGGCCTCTGTGCATTCTGGGGTGCTAACCCCTGAGCTGGGGAAACTGGAACTGAAAGTGTGGAGGGAAAACAATAACGTTCTAGAAAAACATGTGGGTGAAATTCACCTTGGTGTGCATGGTCCCCTTACCTGGGGTTGGGGGGCGAGGATGCAGGGGAAGCAGCCACACAGCTGCTTTCTCCCCCCCCCCCCCTGCCGCCCCCCAGCCCCTGCCTTCCACAGAGGGCAGCTCCACACAGCCCTAAATGGGAGGCAGCCTTTGGATGTGCTGGAGCAGTGGCTCTCAACATTTCCAGACTGCATACCCCGGTCAGGAGTCTGATTTGTCTTTTGTAACCCAAGTTTCACCTCCCTTAAAAACGATGTGGCTACAAAATCAGACATAAAAATGTCCCAGCACACTCTTACTGAACAATGGGGTGCTTCCTTTCTCATTTTTACCATATAATAAAATTAATCAATTGGAATCTAAATCTTGTACTTACATTTCTGTGTACAGTATATAGAGCAGTATAAACAAGGCATTGTTTATATGAAACTTTCGTCTGTACTGACTTTGCTAGTACTTTTTATGTAAAACTAGGCAAATATCTGATGTACCCTGGAAGACCTTTGTGCATAGGCGCCGACTTCCTCTCTGCCCGTGGGTGCTCGACCCCTGGTGCTGCACCACCCTGCCCCACCTCTTTACCGCCTCCTCCCCCTCCCTCCCGGAAAATCCTGAGTGCCGCCAAACACCTGTTAAGTGGCAAGCAGGAAGCGCTGGAAGGGGGAGGAGCGGGGACGCCGTGCGCTCGGGGGAGGGGGTGGGGGCACAGAGTTGGCGCCTATGCCTTTGTGTACCCCTGGGAGTGCACGTACCCGGGGTTGAGAACCACTGTGCTAGTGGACTTGTCCTTGCGTAGCTCCAGTGGTCTCAACTGCCCATATGGGGAGCAGAGCAGCCAGAGCTGCTGTTTCAGCCTAGGCTACGGCTCTGTGTCCCACCCATGTGTTGGGGACAGATTCTGCCCTGACTACACAGGATTTGGGTCATTGGCACCATCTCTGCCAGGGCTGGAGCACCCACGGAAAAAAATTAGTGGGTGCTTAGCACCACCAGCAGTCAGCTCCTCCCTCCCCCCCCCCAGTGCCTCCTGTCTGCCACAATCAGTTGTTCTGCTGCGTGCAGGAGGTGGTTGGGGGGAGAGGGAAAGGAGCAGGGATGGAGTGCGCTCAGGGGAGGGGGCAGAACTGGGTGGGAAGAGGTGGGGCTTGGGAGAAGGGGTGGGGTGGGGGCGGGGCCTGGGGCAGAGCAGGGGGTTGTGCACCCCCGGGGTCTGGAGGAAGCCGCCCTCTGTGATTTGGGTGGCGGGTGGATGGGAACAAACATCCAGCTACCTACAGCAATGGAAACACTTGTGTTTTTACTCCATGCATTCCCCTGTGGTATCTCTGAAATGAGGTTCAGGGCACTGGAGAGGAGAGCCATGGAAAGATGCTCTTCCCTTTCTGCTAGAAACCTAAATAGATGATAAATATGAATCCAACCTGGTGCTGGTTCAGGGGAAGCCCCGAGTGAAACTGAGTAGAAACAAAAAATGGAGTTGACCAGCCTGGTGTCCAAGCTGAGAGAGAGAGGCAGAAAACAGGGAAAACGGCATTAGCGTTCCTCCTTACATGCTCAGAATCCACTTTCACTCGGCCGGGACAGAGGGAAGGCCATGAGCTTATTTTTATTAAAAAAAACATTTATGTCCTTTTTATCAGACAAAAATTCCTGAAATGATAGCAGTTATGTCTGTTATCTCCGCATCTCTGGCCTTGCTTACAAATCTCCTTCTCTCATTTATTTATGAGAGTTGTATTGTAGTAGCACCCAAAGGCCCCAGGCCTGGCCCAGAGCCTCATTGTGTGTGGTGCTGTACGAACACAAAACAAACGATGGGCCCTGCTCCACGGAGCTTTGAAGCGAATGCTTGTCAGGGTGCAGAAAGATCAATGGTTTTGTTAAATAAAATAAAAACTGGATTTTTTTTTTAGTTGAAATCAAATACATATTTTCTTTTTAAGGGTAAACAGTTTATTTTTAAATTTACTGTAATTCATTAACATTGAATTTAAAATAATATTCAAGCAGCAGGTGTTTGCCAAAGTTTTAAAGTCAGACCATTTAACTGGTGGCAATCACTGGCTAGACACCTGGAACCAGAGTTTGTTGAAGCGCCAGACCAGCTTTTGATGGCAGTAGCCTCTTCTAATTGAGAAAGCGATTGGGAGTTGAAAAAGCTGGCAAGCTTCTTTTTCATTTCCAATCTATGAGTAAAAATAAGGTGTACGGGGAAGAGATCTACAGGTTCAAACATCTTGAAGGACATGGTGATCAGAAACAATCACTTCAATTCACCGAGTACAGAATATACTTTGTTTAATAAATCATTTCAAATGCAAAACATAAGTAAAAAAGGAAGCTGCTGTACCCAAGGTAGTTATATTTAACTAACAGTTTTAAAATGCTGGTTTTGTTTATTAATGTAGAGTCTTAGTCATAGGCCATTGCACATAATGCTCTTTTTGTGCTTTTTTTTTAAATTCCAATTTCCATTCAAATGCAGCTTGACATATCACAAGTAAAAAAGAGTATCTAATAAATAAGAAATGCATTATAATTTAACATCCCTGTGGTGGGGAAAACACCACTGCAGCCCACCACAGTAGCATTTAATTTCAGAAAGGGGGACTACACAAAAATGAGGAGGTTAGTTAAACAGAAATTAAAAGGTACAGTGACTAGAGTGAAATCCCTGCAAGCTGCAAGGAAACTTTATAAAGACACCATAATAGACACTCAACTTAAATGTATTCACCAAATTAAAAAACACAGTAAGAGAACCAAAAAAGTGTCACTGTGGCTAAACAACAAAGTAAAATAAGCAGTGAGAGGCAAAAAAGCATCCTTTAAAAAGTGGAAGTTAAATCCTAGTGAGGAAAATAAAAAGGAGCATAAACGCTGGTAAATGACGTGTAAAAATATAATTTGAAGAACAGCTAGCCAAAGACTCAAAAAGTAATAGAAAAAATTTTAAGTACATCTGAAGCAGGAAGCCTGCTAAACAACCAGTGGGGCCACTGGACGCTCAAGGTGCTAAAGAAGCATTCAAGGATAAGGCCATTGTGGAGAAACTAAATGAATTCTTTGCATCCCTCTTTATGGTTGAGGATGTGAGGGAGATTCCCTAACCTGAGCCATTCTTTTTAGGTGACAAATCTGAGGAACTGTCCCAGATTGAGGTGTCATTAGAGGAGGTTTTGGAACAAATTGATAAACTAAACAGTAGTAAGTCACCAGGACCAGATGGTATTCACCCAAGAATGCATATTGGAGTGCATTAGTAGAAGCATTTCCAGCAGATCGAGGAAAGTGATTATTCCCCTCTATTCGGTACTGATGAGGCCACACCCGGAGTACTGTGTCCAGTTTTGGTCCCCCCACTACAGAAGAGATGTGGACAAATTGGAGAGAGTCCAGCAAAGGGCAACGAAAATTATTAGGGGGCTGGAGCACATGACTTATGAGAAGAGGCTGACGAAACTGGGATTGTTTAGTCTGCAGAAGAGAAGAGGGAGGGGGCAATTTGATAGCAGCCTTCAACTACCTGAAGGGGGTTTCCAAAGAGGATGGAGCTCGGCTGTTCTCAGTGGTGGCAGATGACAGAACAAGGAGCAATGGTCTCAAGTTGCAGTGTGGGAGGTCTAGGTTGGATATTAGGAAAAACTATTTCACTAGGAGGGTGGTGAAGCACTGGAATGGGTTACCTAGGGAGGTGGTGGAATCTCCATCCTTAGAGGTTTTAAAGGCCCAGCTTGACAAAGCCCTGGCTGGGCTGATTTAGTTGGGGTTGGTCCTTCTTTGAGCAGTCCTAATCTTCTATGATTCTATGAAGAGTTCTGAAGGAACTCAAATGTTCCTGAAATTGCAGAACTACCAACTGTGGTTTGTAACCTATCATTTAAATCAGCTTCTGTACCAGATGACTGGAGGATAGCTAATGTGATGTCCCTTTTTAAAAAGGGCTCCAGAGGTGATCCTGGCAATTACAGGCCTGTAAGCCTCACTTCAGTACCAGGCAAACTGGTTGAAATTATAGTAAAGAACAGAATTGTCAGACACATAGATGAACATGTTTTGTTGGGGAAGAGTCAACATGGTTCTTGTAAAGGGAAATCATGCCTCACCAATCTAGGGGGGTCAACAAGCATGTGGACCAAGGGAATCCAGTGGATATAGTGTACTTAGTTTTTCAGAAAGCCTTTGACAAGCTCCCTCACCAAAGGCTCTTAAGCAAAGTAAGCTGTCATGGGATAAGAGGGAAGGTCCTCTCATGGATGGATAACTGGTTAAAAGATAGGAAACAAAGGGTAGGAATAAATGGTCAGTTTTCAGAATGTAGAGAGGTAAATAGTGGTGTCCCCCAGTGGGCTGTACTGGGCTCAGTTCTATTCAACATATTCATAAATGATCTGGAAAAGGGTAAACAGTGAGGTGGCAAAATTTGCAGATGATACAAAGCTACAGAAGATAGTTACGTGCAAAGCAGACTGCGAATAGCAACAAAGGGATCTCCCAAAACCTGAGTGACAAAGTGGCAGATGAAATTCAATGTTGATAAATGCAAAGTAATGCGCATTGGAAAACATAATCCCAACCATACATGCAAAATGATGGGGTCTAAATTAGCTGTTACCACTCAAGAGAGATCTTGGAGTCATTGTGAATAGTTCTCTGAAAACATCCACTCAATGTGCAGCGACAGTCAAAAAAGCTAACAGAATATTGGGCATAATTAAGAAAGGGATAGATAATAAGACGGAAAATATATTGCCTCTATATAAATCCATGGTATGCCCACATCTTGAATATTGCTTGCAGATGTGGTCACCCCACCTCAAAAAATATATATTGGAATTTGAAAAGGTTCAGAAGAGGGCAACAAAAATGATTAGGGGTATGGAACAGTTTCCATATGAGAAGAGATTAATAAGACTGGGACTTTTCAGCTTGGAAAAGTTACGACTAATGGGGGATATGATAGAGGTCTATAACATCATGACTGGTGTGGAGAAAGTAAATGAGGAAGTGTTATTTACTACTCATAGCACAAGAGCTAGGGGGTCACCAAATGAAATTAATAGGCAGCAGGTTTAAAACAAACGAAAAAGGAAGTATTTCTTCACACAACACACAGTCAACCTGTGGAACTCCTTGCCAGCGGATTTTGTGAAGGCCAAGACTATAACAGGGTTCAAAAAGGAACTAGATAAGTTCATGGAGGATAGGTCTATCAGTGGCTATTCTCCAGGATGGGTAGGGATGGTGTCCCTAGCCTCTGTTTACCAGAAGCTGGGAATGGATGATAGGGGATGGATCGTTCAATAAATACCTTGTTCTGTTCATTCCCTTTGGGGCACCTGGCATTGGCCATTGTCGGAAGACAGGATACTGGGCTTGATGGACCTTTGCATGGCTGTTCTTCTCATATAACAAAAATGTAAAAATGAAGAATCTGAATATAAAACTATATAAAGCTTAAATAAATGTGTATAGATATAGTCTATCCTCCTGGTTAGCAAAAAGAAGCACCAAATTTCGTGTAAATGTTTTTAGTTGCAAATGTACATATTTTAATGGTTACCAATCAGTGTGAATCAGCCATTCTTTAGGAAAATAACTGAAGTACAAATGCAAAACATGATTAAAATCAATTATTTAAATTAAGGTTTCCTGCTTGCTGATTTAAATCATGATTAAAATCAGCGACTTAGGTCAATTCACCCAGATGCTCATAAAACATTAAGGGGCAAGTTTTCAACTTCCTCATTCTTAATAGGTGAACAGAATTCAGTCCTTGTGAGATCAGCAGGGAAATCGAACCCAGCAGGATTGGGCCCTTACGTTGCTAAATCCTCTGGCTGCTTGCCTACCACTTCTGAAAATTAAATGTTCCAGCTGGTCTTACTGGTCTTAAGTATTGCTTTAACTCGTAGGTAAATATCCCTCCCTGCTCTGGATATCGGCTTTCAAGGTAGCTTGTGGTGGGGAAACGTAAGCCCCAGTAACAGATGTTCTTCCATATGGCTGTATTGAACGGGATCAAAGATAAGGTGAGGCTGGTCAGAAGGTTCCTGTGGCTCTTCTGAAGCGAGGCAGGCAGGGGGAGGGCGGGGTTGTCAGGGGAGCCCTGCACTCCTGTCCCAGCACATGAGAGCTGGTTTACTCTGGCATCTAGGAAAAAAGTTAATTTGTTTTCTCTCTCCTCACATCTGAGCTCCGTGTGCAGATCCAAGGCCGTGTGAGGAGACGAGCCTGAGGCTCTGTAGGCAACTGTGCTTCAGATGAGCAAGGAAAGGGTGATGCCCTTGTACTCACTACCCCTCCTATATCACCTTTCACCCAAAGACCTTGCTAATTAGAACTGAGCCTCACAACTAGCCAAAGGACAGGCACCAGTGCATTAGGAGACAGGGCTGGTGGGAGGTGCTCAGACAGTACAAGGACCTCTGGAGAACAGAAGGGAGAGTCATTAGGTCCATTTCACAGGTGGGAAACCTGAGGCGTAGAAAGGGGAAGGGGTTTGTGCAGTCACACACAGAGTCTGTGTCATAGGCAGGGATAGAATCCAGGAGTCTGACATGCTGACAGACCCCTCTTCTACCCCAGCATGACGCTCTTCCCCAGGCAGTCAGCTGAGCTGCCAAAAGCCTGAGGAGCCATTAGCAATCTCCTGAGGCAGCCAGTCCGCCTGCTGTGGTTTGTGTCCATGTGCTTTAGTTGTGTGTGATGAGATGAGTAAACACTATGGGCACCAGTTCAGCTTATGAAACATCTGGTGTGAATGTCTCTTAATTGCTCCTGCTTCCTTAGGCAGAACTCTGCATCCGGGTTTACCTAGGAACCTGTTTAATGAACAACGTTCATTGTCACACTAACCCCCGGGTCCCGCCAAGATAAACACGCCGCTTTCATAAGGCAGGGAGCACTGGCCTGGCTGCTCGCTAAGTTCATGCAACCCCCCCTCAGGCTTTGGAATGCTGTCAAACTAAACTGGAGCCCGTGGTTTAAATTAAACTGTATGTGAAACCAAAGGCTACTTGAAATGTTGCTGGGTTTTTTTACATTAAAGTTTATAAGGCTCAGAAACGCAGGGCTCTGTCCAGCCCTGCCTGGGACCAGTAACCTCCTCCTCCCCGGCCCGAGGGGCTCGGATTATTTGGGCAGCAGTAGTGTGACAGGCCTGTTGTCCAAACCCACAGAAAAGAGACGGACCCTGCCCCAATTGAGCTTACAATCGAAGTCCAAGAGGAGAGACCGGCGGATACAACAAACTGATGCGGAGGAGGCACATGGCAGCAGTGAGACCATTAGGACCAGTATAAGTGATTCCCGTTGTTTCTGTGTGCTCCTCCAGGAGTTAGCTGGCTGTATCTGCCTGTTTTGTCTTGTCTTATGCTGATTGGGGTAGGGACCCTTCTCTTGTTCTGTGAGTGTACAGTGCTGAGCACAAGAGCCCTACGCTACGTAACGTTTTGATCAATGACCTCGAGGAAAACACAAAATCTTCACTGCTAAAGTTCCCAGATGACACAAAACTGGGGAAAGTGGTACATAGTAAAGAGGACAGGTCACTGATACAGAGTGATCTGGGCACAAGCCAACAATGTGTTTTTAATAAGGTTAAATGTAAATGTATCCATCTAGGAACAAAGAATGCAGGCCACACGTACATGATTGGGGACTCTATCCCGTGGAGCAGGAAGTCTAAAAAAGATTTGGGGGTTGTGGTGGATAATTCGCTGAACATGAGCTCCCAATGCGACATATTGGCCAAAAGAGCTAATGCCATCCTGAGATGCATAAACCGGGGAATCTCGAGTAGGAGCAGAGAGGTTCTTTTACCTTTACATCTGGCCCTGGTGTGATCGGTGCTGGAATATGGTGTCTAGTTCTGGTGCCCACATCCTTCTTGAACTGTGGATAAACTGGAGAGGGTTCAGAGAAGCGCCATGCGAACGACTAAAGGATTAGAAAATGTGCCTTATAGTGATAGACCAGTGGTCCCCAACTGGGTGCCCGCGGGTATCTATGTGTGCCCATGTACTGGCCAGCGGACAAGCATCTGCCGAAATGCCGCCGAGAAGCAGCATCATCAAGAGGCGTCGCCGCTGATTTTAGGCGGCATTTCCATGGCAATGCCTCTTGACGTTGCCGCTTCTCGGCAGCATTTCGGCGGATGCTTGTCCGCCGGCCACAGTCCTCGGTGGCTCATCGTCCGGTGCCTGCCAGACGAAAAAGGTTGGGGACCACTGTGATAGACTAAAGGAGCTCAGTCTATTTAGCTTAATGAAGAGAAGGTTAAGGGGTGACGTGATCAGTCTGTACGTACCTGCATATTTAATAATGGGCTATTCAGTCTAGCAGAGAAAGATATAACATGATCCAATGGCTAGAAGTTGAAGTTAGACAAATTCAGACTGGAAATGAGATGTAAATTCTTAACAGGGAGGGTAATTAACCACTGGAGCAATTTACCGAAGATTGTGGGGGATTCTCCATCACTGACCATTTGTAAATCACGATGGGCTGTTTTTCTCTAAGTTCTGCTCTAGGAATGATTGGGGGAAGTTCCCTGGCCTGTGTCATACAGGAGGAGAGACTGGGTGAGCACAATGGTCTCTTCTGGCCCTGGACTCTATGAAGCTGAATGTATGAAACAATGGGCTCCTAGTCCCTGAGTAGGGCTCCCGGTGCTACCAGCTTACAAGGATCACAGTGTATGGGAGACCCCTATACCCATCATCCTGCCCCTGCATTGACAAAGCTCAGTATTCAGCCCACATCTTCTCTGGTAGAGGTATCTGGAGAAGCCTTGGCCCATCTCTCTGGCTCCTGGTCAGCACAGCTCAGTTGCATGGCTTCGGTCGGATGACTCTGGCCATGGACGCCTCCTCAGCAAGGGGCTCGTGCAGGTTAGGTTGGCGGCATAGCCAGGGCTGGCTCCAGCGTTTTTGCTGCCCCAAGCGGTGGGGGGAGGGGGGGGAAAGCTGTGATCAGTTCTGCCGCCGCTTCATTCTTCAGCAGCAATTCGTGCCGCCCCTTTCCGTTGGCCGCCCCAAGCACCTGCTTGCTGCGCTGGTGCCTGGAGCCGGCCCTGAGAGTAGCCCAAGCAGCATTGTCTGGCTGTGACATGACGGCAGCTGTCTGAGGTTGAAGTTCTCCATGCAGTCAGGTAGCCAAGCACCCGATGCTTGGTCCGTAAATAGCCTTCTGCTGCAGAGCCCCCAGGGGGAGGGTTGGTGAAACAAGCACAGCCAGAACTTGCAGGCTAGAAGGTTCGTATCTAGCAAGGTTCTGGGTTCAGGCTCTCCCCGTCAGTGCTGAGCCTGGGGAAGGGGTGGTGGCACCCCTGCAATGCGTCTTCATGATGAAATGCATGGGGCCAGATTCCCAAAAGCTCAGCACCCCAATGGGGGCAGACGTACAGTAAAGCTCAGCTCCCATGTAGTACCCAAATAAGGGCTGATTTTTCAAAAGGGGTCAGTCAGCACCCCACCTGCTGGGCTCTTCTGAAAGGCCAGCCCAGTTTGTGGGTGCTCTGAAAATTCTGGCCTTATCCGAGGCCTCTCCTCCCTGTTGCCAGGGTTGGGGGTGGGGCTTGGAAAGGGACCCACCACTGCCTTCTCATGCTGAGCCTTGGCTGCCGGAGGTTAGGTAACACTGTACTAAGCCAGCCTGCGGTCTTAACCCAGACAGACTCGCCAGTCAAATTAATGGGCCTGATCCTGCGCTCTCAACAGTGGTTTATTTTTTAATAGCTGTAATTCTGTTGAGTGTAATGGATTTACTCCTGATTCCCATGGGGGCGAGTGGGATCAGGATCAGACCCTCTCTGTGCAGCCCTGTCATACTTCAGCTTTGCTGCCGGTCCTTTAGAAAGCATTGTCTCATTTCACACCAGTGCTTCCAATGAAAGGATGCGGGCACTTTCTCTGCCAGCGCTGTCATTGGGACAGCTTGCTCCAGCGAGCCCGCCGAGCTGATATCACTCGACAGTAAGTGGATCCTAATAGCTGGGGCTCTGTTTCCACCAGCCCCTGCCAATGGCAGAGAACCCGCATGCTGTGTCTCGGGGACCTTTATGTGGCGGGCCGCTCCAAGCCACATTCATGTGGTGTGGGGTGCTTTGCTTTGAGCGTGACAAGCCACCCAGCTAATCCCAGCATGCCGCACTGACACATGGCCAGCGGTGCTTTGCCCGTCTAGCATGGCCGCGGTGACTTACTCTGCTTGCTCTGTAGGGGTTAGAGGCGACTTTTCCCGGTGTGGAAGAGGGTGTGTAACACATGGGGCTGGTCGCAGCCTGTGACGATGCTGCTTGTTGGAGCCAGCTGAGGTCACTCAATCAGGGTGAACTGCAAACAAAACGGGGCAGACAAACCCCAAACGCTGGTGGTTATTCCAATATTTAGATTTACCAAGCCAGCACAAAACAGCTTCTATAGTATCATACAGGTTACTCAGAAGTCCAAACAACGCAGTTCCCTTAAAGTACCCAGCCTCAGGCCTCCATCCAGACACACGTCAGATATGATGATGATTACTGAAAATCTTATCTCATCATATAAAAGAGAGGTTCTTCCAACCCCAAAGGATCAGCCACATACCCAGGTCCAATTATAACTTAGATCTTACCCAAAATACATGCTACAGTCAATTCTTGTTAACTAAACTAAAATGTATTATAAAAGGAAAAGAGAGTGTGTTGGTTAAAAGATCAATATACATACAGACTTGAATTCAATTCTTGAGGTTCAGCTACATAGCAGAGGTGAGCTTGTAGTTGCCAAAAGTCCTTTTAGAAATAGTCCATAGGTTATCATCCAATGTCCATATTCAGGGTGACTCCAGTCAGTGACTGGAGATCTCAATCTTTATGGCCTAGGATTTCCCCCTCTTGAAACCCAAAGCAGATCTGAGATGAAGAAGGATCGTGTCCCAGGGTTCTTATACATTTCCAGCAGCCGTTTGGCCTGAGAAACAATAGGCTTAACTCTCCTTCTCCCAAACATCCTGGCAATTAGCACAGGGTAATTTATCCATTAACAGTTCAGATACAGGTTATCACAACCTTCAAAGAGACATATAGAGAATAATACTATTTCACTCAGGTATCTTCCTAAATGTTAATATTCCTTTTTTGATCTTTGAATCAAAGCTATAGCAATAGACAAGACTTTGTTTGCTTATATCACAAGACCTGAGCAAACATCTATCCTTCTATATCTAACAAAGCTCTATTCATTTACATATCTTCCTAACAAGTCTCTAAAGTTCGGCCATGGGTCAGGTCAGTCTGTGAGCTAATTAACTCTTTCTGGCCCTGTCATCTTTCAATGAGATATTATATTAAACTTATAACGTCACACAGCCGAGGGGCCTTGAACGTAGGATCATGTGTCTGTCTGTGTGTGATCCTGCAGGCGGTGCCCCTGGGGCGTGGAGGGGGTCAGTGTGCACATGGCCTGTCTCATGCCCCAGCATGCACTGAAGGGGGCAGGGGGGTGTCAGAAGCAAGGAGAGGAGGGGTGGCCAAGTTAGCCTGGCACTTTGGAGACCTGTGTTCAGGTCTCTGCTCCCCTAGAGACTCCAGTGTAACTGTGCACGGCCCTGGGTATGGCTACACTGCAGCGGGGAGCGAGCCCCTGGAGCCAAGCTTGGAGTCCAGCCTGCATCTCTGCCGGAGCAGCAGCAGCCTCCCAGCTGCTGTCTCCAGTGGGCTGGTTCCTCTCTGTGCACCCGAGCAGCCAGGCTTCCTCCCAGCTGCAGTGTAGATGGACCCTCCGGGCCTGAGCTTCCCATCTGCACGCTGGGGCTCACAGCATGGCTCCGCCTCGCAGGGCGACTGTGCTGATGTAACGACTGAGGCACTCAGACCCTGCGGTACTGGGGGCTAGCTAAGTAACATAGACAGACATCAGGCACGTCGATTCTGCTCTTCCCCGGCTTTGCCAGAAGCCCTGTTGGCGGGATCTCGAAGATGGGAGCGTTGTCCGCCTCTGAGTTCTGAATCGTTCCCAAGGACCCCTTTTCTCCCAGGGTCTGTCGGGCGCGCGAGGCTTAGAGGGGTTTGAAAATAAAGCTTTAAAGAATCTGGATATAAATTTCTTCTCAGCTCTGTGAATCAGTTTCCCCTTCCACAGTTTTGCAATAGCATGACCCCTGCTCTTCTCCAGTAGCCAAGAGAGACTTTGGGGTAGGCAAGCCCTGAACTGCAAACGTTTTAAAAAAAACAAGCAGTGGGGGCAGACTTCTGCAACCCTTTTTTATACAACACAAAGAAACAACAAACAAACCTCAAATCTCCCCTGCAAGGCCGAACAGAACGGCCAGCTCGAGCACCCTCTCTTCAGCTGCTTACGTGTAGGGAGCATGTTGGTCAGAGGGGCCAAATTCACCTCTTGGCTTTACTGGCACACTGATTGCTGCGAGGGTGCGCAGACGGGCTGGAGGGAGACCTGCCCGAAGAGGAAGTGGGTGGTAAATGAGCACCTCTTACACCGATTTGCCATCCAGTGTGTGCACTAAAGGAGCATCACGTCCCTGTGCCGAGGGCAGAGGGAGGAAAAATAACTCCGAGGAGAGTGCAGGATGCAGGAGGAGAGTGTAGGCAGCTCCACCTGACGTCCTCTGGCTTACACCTGCTGTGTAACTTACACCCACAGTTACTTCAACACCGTGTTAGGCCCAGGCCCTTCTTACTCGAGTCCCGTCTTACTACAGTCAGGCTGCCAGCAAGGAGCCCCTCCCGGCCATGGAGGAAGGGCCATGTGACCGGAGCAGTCTTGCAGCCCATGCAGCCAGGGCTAGGGGAACGGGAGTATCAACTGACACCTTCCTGAGCGGGGAAGGCACCAGCCTGGGGCTCAGGAGAGCTGGGGTCTATTCCTGGCTCTGCACTGGCCTGCTGGTAGACCTCGGTCGTGGTCCACAGAAGAGCTGGGCTGGCATCTGTGAACCTCAACCGCGGGGTCCCCAGGACACTGGGTCCCTTGTGCTTATCCTCCTTCAGCTGCAATTGTTCCCCTGCAGCGTCCTGTGCTCTGTCACTGCTGTGACTCCTCTCTACAGCCTGGGCCTGTAGCTTCCCCGATTTCTGCCCAGGCAAGAGGAACTAGAGGAGTGTGAATATGAGACCTTCTCTGTCCCAACTCAGCCCCTGAAAACACAGGTCTTGTTCAGCACGTGATCCCGCTGGTGGCACGTGCCTGGTCACAGCAGGAACAAAGCAGGCATAGATAATCGGGGATCAGACTTGGGTACAATCAACAATGGTGTAATTAACACATGCCCATGTCATGGAAGGACAAGGAAGGGGGCCTGACGTTATGGCCCTGGATAGACCAAAAACATGGATAAACTTAACTGGTGACCATGTGGGCCAGGAACAAGTAGCTCTCACTTGGAAAGACTGATAGAAATTCTGTGGGCTCTTCTGTCCAGCGGCTCAGAGAAGTGATAACAGCTGGAGATGAATGTTATCGGGCAGCATTGTTGCAGAGGGTCGGTGTTGGGCTCAGTTCTTCTCTCATCCCCATGGTAACTCCACAGGCCTTGTGATGTAGGTGGGAGGAGAGTGGGGCCCATGGTTCGGCGTGTGCCCAGGCACTCACCAACCTGACACCTAAAGAGGCAGGTGGCACCTAGTGGTTTTGCAAAAGTACCTGAGCAGGTTAGGCCCCAACTCCCATGGAAAGTCGACTCTCCTAGGCACTGTGAAATCCCACTGTGTCTGTCTGCATCTTCAGGCCCCTAGGTCCCTGGGGAAATGTGTCCCATTTCTGGGCCTGGTGTACACTGGGAATAGCTCCATTGCAGCCACTGGGGCAGGTTAGGAACCGGCCCTGGTCTGCTCACCGACCCCTGCCAGCATGATGGCGATGAAAACACCGATGAAGCTCCTCTTGGCAGGTGGTCCCCAGCTACAGCCAGGTGGGGGCGGGGTGTGAAAGGCTGTCCTCAAGCGCGTGTTGGGCCAGATTCTGATCCCGTGATGGTGAGACTCCATCGGCCCGACTCTGATCTCAGCTACACCAGTGTAATTGGAAGTAACTCCAGTAATGTCAGGGCAACGCGCCTGTGTTACACAGTGCGCCTGGAATCAGCCTGGCACAGCGGTGGGTCCAGCAGGAGGAGTCAGGCCCGTAGCGTTCCCAGTGCACACGGCCGGTGCTGTGCGGGTCTCGCTCTAGCTCACCTCTTTGCTTTCTCTTCCAGTCTGAATACCACTACGAATACACGGCTTGTGACAGCCTCGGCTCGCGGTGGAGGGTGGCCGTGCCGCACACCCCAGGACTCTGCACGGGCCTGCCGGACCCCATCAAGGGCACGGAATGCTGTAAGCTACTGGCCTGCCCCAGCTGCCCTGTGCTCTCTGCGCAGGCGGTGACTGGGGGAGGCTGCACTTGTCACATCTCATCTATGCCACTGGCTTCCGAAACGTGCCCACCAGGCTATTAAAGGGTACAGGCCTGCTCCTGCTCCCTGTGAAACTGGGGGGAGCTTTCCCACTCACTTCCCGAGCAGCAGGCCAGCAAATATTAGGCCTGATTCTCCTCATGTAAATTAGGAGTAACCCCCTGAGGCCCCATTCCCCTCTAACTCCAATGAGGTCAGTGTAGCTAAACTGAGGTAGCACCAGTGTGAGCGAGAGCAGATTCAGATCCTGTATATCTGGGGTTTGTTGAGTATTTTCCATCCAGTGATTATTGTAATAGAGGCTCCAGAGAAAGACAGTGTTTCATAAGCTACGGAATGGCACAGTTCCTTAAAAGGGACCAACAGAACCTGTCTGCGGATAGCAACGGGCATTCATTAACCAAGACTCAGCTTCTCTTCCATTCCTGGGGGAGACTAGGAAGACAGGACTGCAGCAGGGGAGCCCTTTAAAGTGAGCTTTAAAGTTGCATCTGAAGAAGTGGGTTTTTACCCTTGAAAGCTTATGCCCAAATAAATCTGTTGGCCTTTAAGGTGCCACCGGACTTCTCGTTTTTAAAGTGATCTGCGTATCAGTTCAGTCAGACGTACAGCCTGTAAAATGGGGATAACAAATCACATTATAGCCCCATGCTGGGAGTCTATGATCCTGGCACTCCAGATGAAATGCAAATGCTGGGGATCGTTGGCTAAACCCCGGTCCGTGTCCACCTCTCTCTGAGCTCTCTCTCTGGGGTTCTGTGTTACAGCTTTCTCCTGCAAAGCGGGGCAGTTCCTCGACATGAAGGACCAGTCGTGCAAGCCGTGTGCCGAGGGCAGGTATTCCCTGGGCACTGGCATCCGCTTCGACGAGTGGGATGAGCTGCCCCACGGCTTCGCCAGCATTGCAACCAACCTGGAGAGCGACAGCAGCGTCTTGGAGTCCCTGGAGAACTGCACCACGTGAGTTGGTTGTTGCTGCACCCCAGGGCAGGGCCGCCTTTTATGGAGCCCCAGGCTGCAGCCAGCATCCTTGGCCTTTTGTGCAGGAGAGCCTGGCTTCCAGGAGTGCTGATCCCCCACCCTCTGGCTGCAGTCAGTGTGAGCTGCAGGCCACTGGCACCTGACAACCAGGCTTATGCCATAATTGGACAAATCAGCGTGGTTCTGCTCTCACTTGCCCAGTCTCACACAGGGCCGTCCCTAGCTATTCTGGGGCCCTACACAGCCCCAGACCTCTGTGGGGGAGGGAGACTGGCCCCAGGCCTCCGCACGGGGGGGCGGGGCTGGCTTGAGTACAGGGGGGAACCAACCCCCAGCACTCACCAGCGGATGGGGTTGGGCCGCTACACTTCCCGCTGCCGGCGAGTGCCAGCCCAGCCCTGCTGCAGTCCTCAGGAGAGTGGGGGCGGGGCTGGGGCGGAGCAGGGGCGGGGGCCATGGGGAAGAAGCGGAGAAGGGGCTGGAGCAGCACACAGCTACACAGGGCACCAAATTTCCTGGTGCCCTACACAGCTGCGTACTTTCCATTGACAGTGACGCTACTCCTGATTTACACCGGGGGAGTGAGGGGAATCAGGCCCAGTGAGGTTACTTCTGAGTCACACCGGGGTGAGGGAATTTGGCTTCAATAATTATCACCCAAAGTGTGTGATGTAATTACTAGAACATCTTGTATCTAAATCACTGTGAGTGGTTTAGAAGTGGGGTTGAATGCACTGGACTATTCGTGGCTATGATTTGGGTTGGTATTTTATACCCAACAGATCTTTAGGGGTTAGACATTTTGTGCACCCAGTTATTGCTGAATAGCAGGGAAACGCAGATCAGTTTTGTACATGAGCAGTAGCACATGAGGGAGTGAACCTGAGCCAAAGGGAACTGGGGATTGACTCAGCAGCTGTGTTTTGAGACTCCAGAGGCTGAGGAGGGCATGGCATAGTCTGAACGTGACCCTAACGCTGCCCCAGAACAGCAGCGAGACTCCAGTGGCACGATTTGACGGCAGCCCTAGTTGTTAGGGCTCATGTTAGTGTGACGGCAGCAGAGGCAGGCATGCGATAGAGCCGGAGCGTCCGAGTGCTGATGGGGATGGAGCGCTCTGCGCGTGAGCTGCCTCTCCATGGAAGTCCCTCTGCGTGCAGGCTGCCTGCTGCTGTGCTCACCGGGCCCTTGGCACTGGGGGAGACTCTGCCGTCTAGCTCCCAAGGGGGCATTTGGGGCTAAAAGGATCGCTCTAATTTTTCTCTTCATCCTCGGTTCCCTGCCTCTTTCTGCCCTGTGTTAGGCCAGGCCCTTCCCTGCAGGTGCGGTAGGTAGCCAGCAGGGCGGCGGTATGAACATCACTCCCGCGAGACGTCTCAGGAGTCTGCTCCAGCCCGAGTCCTGCAGCACTGCCAGGCCCGGCGCCCGCCTTGTTCAGTCCTTCAAGGTTACATGGGGCTCCCAACTGAGTTCTCCGGCCTTTCACGGGGCCAGGTGTTTCAGGCTGTCCTCTGACCCGATTAGCCCTGCCTTCTCAGGCTGCCTCACAGCCTGTTACAGCCCAGGCAGGGCTAACTGAATAGGGCTGGTTGGCCGCAGGCCTACTGGCCCCTAATGGGACAGCCTGCCCTGCCACACTGCTCAGACCCTCAGATCTGGGCCATCCTGGTTGGCGGCTCTGTGCTAGGTAGGTGGAGCCTTGTGCCTGCTGCTTTCTCTCTCTCCCGTCCTTTAGTTGACTGCCATCGCGCGCCTGCCGTACCGGGTGTTGTTCCCACGACATCCCCATAGGATCTGCCATGGGGCAGAGCTGTGATCCCCTGCCCCTGCGACCCGCTGCCGCTGGAACAGCGCTTTGCCCAGAGCAGTGCAGAGACCTCTGCTCTGCCGCCAGGGGCGGGGAGCATCCTCTCCCTGGGACCGAGTGCAGCAGCCAGTGGAGAGGATCCACTAGCTGAGCAGTGGGGTCCAATCTCCCAGCCAAAGCTAGTGGTAGCCACAAGTTCCCCTCCCCACTGGTGCCCTCTGACCGGGTCTTTCCCATGGTGGGGCAGAGTGGAGCAGCCACCATGTCCAACTGGCAAGGTCAGTACCACGTGTTCGGTGGAGGGTCTCCCCACCCACAGCTGATCCAGCCCAGGCCTGTCCACAGAGGCGTAGCGAGTGCCCTCCGACCGGAGGGGGCCCCGCAAGGAAGGGAGCCCCTAAAAGTGGCAAAATAAATACTGCATTCCAGTTTCTGCATTGTAAGGGGCTCCGCCCGGACATATGTTCGGAGGGGGCCACCGTTCGGAGGGGGGCCACGTTCTTTGTTGCTACGGCCCTGCCTGTCCAGAGGACCATGAAGGACCCCATGTCACAGATCACAGGACTCGTGCTCTCTCCAGGCTCTGTACAGTCCCTGGGGGGAACCCACTTCAGTGCGACAGCCCTTCTTGGGGTCCACTCTGTCTCGGGGTTAAGCTGGTCACCAGGTTACCAGTCACTGGGGTATCCATTCTCCAGGCCGGGCACCAGTCGCTGGGGTATCCATTCTCCAGGTCATTCGCTGGCCCTCTGTAACAACAAACTCCCTCTCCCACCACCTTGTTAAACCAGTAACACACAGGAAAACTGAGTCCCACGCCCTCTGCAAACAAACCAGTGAAAACAACAAGAAAAGCCCCTGCTTCGTCACACCTCACATGTAGCACTAATGTTTAGCTGGGCTCTGGCACCAAGCAACAGGATCCCTGTCACCACCCCCAGCCCTTAGCTGCACCAGCCAAGCTGCTCCCACCCTGCAGCACATGGCTCTCTGGTCCCCCTGTTCACCCCCATGTGTCTGAAGCACAGATGTGCTGTTCAGGGAGTAGCCAACCCGGAAGCCTGGTCCCTTCTCTAATGAAGTTTCACAAAGGTTCCAGCTGCTTCTCCTGTTGCACGAGGAGGCATGTCGGGAGCTACAGATCCGTTAGAGCGTCCAGCCCACAGCCCGGAAAGATCCTTCCCTGCTGTACGCTTTCCCAGGGTTTCTCTAACCCTGCTGTTGAATGTCCCAAGCTATAGAGCTTCCATCCTTTCCCCTGGGTGACCTCCTGCCATCAGGAAGTCTTCTCGGATAGTCTAGATTCACCCTTTCTTAACATCCCTCCAGGTGTGCTGCACCCCTGGAGCTGTGCAGGCTCAACACTGCACTGCCCCCTTCCTTCAATTTTTGCCCAGTGCATACGTAACCTGTGGAACTCACTGTCACATGATATTAGTTCGGCTAAGAGCTCAGTAGGATTCAAAAAATGGAATAGGCATCTCTGGATAAGAACAGCCACAGTTAGACTAAAGTGTTAATGCGATAAGGGCTATAATCCTTGGCGCATCATGGCATGAACCGGCCAACAACTGTCTGGGCTCTGAGCAATATTCCATCGGCACTCACTGAGATTCTCGCCCCTTCCTCTGCAGCAGCTGGTGCTGTTAGCGCCAGACTGGGCTAGATGGCGCCTGGTCTGATCCAGGCTGGGGATCCTGCCACCTTCTAGGACCTGCCTCTTGCCCCTCCCCCACTTCCACTCCTCCCATCTTCAGAGTTACATAGAAAGCCTGGCACTCTTGCAGGCACATCAGCCCCGGCTCTCTGACCAGGGAGGGTTCAGCAGCACCTGCCCAGATGCAGGGATGGCCATTTTAAATCATCTCTGGTGGTATCTTTCTGTGCTAGATCAGAAACAGCGTCTGTATTGTAAGGCACCTGTCACTGCAACCAGCCCTAGTAGCTAATTATCATTTGTTAGTGTGAATGCGATAGCCTCTGGCTTCCGAAAGCCTGCCGAGGGCTTTACCAGCGACAGGGGGTGGATAGATGCACAGGTATTGGTTCTCCCATCACTGAACTGCAGCCACCTCTGGGGTGGTACATGGCAGCTGTTCAACAGCCCACAGCAACCTACCCAGCTGTTTTGGAGGTGAAGGAGAGCACTATCGCTAACTGCAGCTGCTGGAGGAAACTAAGGCCTTGTCTATATTCAGTTGCATTACTGCTAATTTAAGCCAGGCTTACATTGATTTAGCTTAATTTGGCAAAGAATTTACTTAAGCCTGGTTTAAATCTAATTAAGAGCATCCATGGAAGCAGTTCAGTAACATGCCGTTAGTTAAACTAGGGCAACTCTGAATGTAGACAGGGCTCAGGCAGGTTTTAGGTCTCCTCCCTGTGGCTGAGTTCGCACTGCTCGCAGTCTGCCGTCGCGCACAGCTTCGTTTCCCTCCTGTCCTTTGATCACTTCCCGCGCCGAGAAGGCTCAGATGCTTCAATCGAAAACAGGCTTTTCATGAGTCACTCTCCCTGGAAGACTGCGACATGGCACTAGCGAGAGCGTTTATGCAACTTGCAAATGTAACCTACTTCTAGCGTCACTTTAATTATTCATCCCACTTCCGGGTGCACTCAGAACAGATGCAGCTCTGCAGAGCCTCGATCCCTTTCTTCCCAATAGGGCCGGATCGGTCTGTTCGGCTCAGAGCAGCGACCAGCGGTGGGGCAGGAAGGAAGGTCACTGAGCATGCTGCTTTCCTGCCATGTGACATGCTAGCGAAGAAGATGCGCTAAGGGAAGGCGCGGTGATCACAGTGCTCGGGGCGGGGCCTTTCTAGTCAGCTGTGCCGTTCTGAGCACATCTGCAAATCCCTGGTGATGCCAGTGACTGCACTGACCTGACTGAGCACAGTCTGGCCTGTGTGCTCCACCGGGGCAGGCTGGGAATGTCTCACCCCTGGGCCTTGTCGCTCCTCCCCCCCCGGCGAGCGATGCTGTTCCTCACTTTGTGCTTGTAGTTCTCCCTTCCCTGAGCAGCGTCTGGCCTCGGTGCTCTGCTCATTGCCGTGCTGTTCTCGCTGTTCCAGCTCAACCTGGGTGCCCCTGGGAGACTACGTTGCCTCCAACACAGACGAGTGCACAGCCACCCTGATGTACGCTGTCAACCTGAAGCAGTCTGGCACCGTCTCCTTCGAGTACATCTACCCGGACAGCAGCATCGTCTTTGAGTTCTTTGTACGTCTCCTTGGGTTGCTGCTCCTCATTGGAGTTCTCCGGGACACGTTCCCGTATCAGAGTCTCCAAGGGCTGGTCTGATGCACACCCTGGGAGGGTCAGGAGGGATTGAACCTGGGACCTAAACACGTGAGCCTCTACTGCAGGGGTGGGCAAACTAAGCCGGCCCGCAAGCCGCACCATGCAGCTCCCAGAAGCCACTGCATGGCCCCACTCCGGCTCTTACTCGTTCCAATGGGAGCTGCAGGGGCGGTGCCTGCGGGCGGGGCAGCGTGCAGAGCCGCCTGGCTGTGCCTCCACGTAGGGGCCGGAGAAGGGACATGCCACTGCTTCTGGGAGCCGCTTGAGGCAAGCGCCACTCGGAGCCTGCACCCCCAAGCCTCTCCCCACGCCCCAATGCCCTACCCCAGCCCTGAACCCCCCCCTGCTCTCCAAACCCTTCAATCCCAGCCCAGAGCACCTTCTTGCACCCCAAACCTCCCAGAGCCCACAAACCCAGCCAGAACTTGCACCCCTGTCCCAGCTCAGAGCACCCTCCTGCACCCCAAATTCCTCATCCCTAGCCCCACCCCAGAGCCCGCACCCCCAACCAGAGCCCTCAACCCCTCCCGCACCCCAACCCCAATTCTGTGAGCATTCACAGCCTGGCATACAATTTCTAGTCCCCGATGTGGCCCTCGGGCCAAAAAGTTTGCCCACCCCTGCTCTGCTGCCTGAGCTACCCGACCCAGCTGTGTTATCTATGGCTGGGGCAGGCTACTGACCTCTCACGTGGCTCAGATGCCACTAGTGGGGGACAGTCCAGCTGCTGTCACAGCCCCAAGAGGAAACGTGCATTGAGGGGTTCCTGCCCATCCCTCTGGCTCGGCAGGAGGTGGTTCAAGGTTGCCCGCAGGATTCTCTTGGTGCCCAACTGCTGGGAGTGCCGCCTGCTTGCACTGACCCGGAGGGCAGGATGGCCAAAGTGTGGGTGGGCTGCCCTCCAAGTTAATAAGCAAACACTCCAGGACCCAGCATGCAGTGCTCCATCTCAAGCTGCTGGGTGGAGCACTGCATGCTAGGACATGTAGTCTCTGTGGGTGGTCCCTACAGTTGATGTTCGTCCTTTGTGTGATGCTCTAGGGCAGGGGTAGGCAACCTATGGTACGTGTGCCGAAGGCGGCACACGAGCTGATTTTCAGTGGCACTCACACTGCCCGGGTCCTGGCCACTGGTCCGGGGGGCTGTGCATTTTAATTTAATTTTAAATGAAGCTTCTTAAACATTTTTAAAACCTTATGTACTTTACATACAACAGTAGTTTAGTTATATATTATTAGACTTATAGAAAGAGACCTTCTAAAAACGTTAAAATGTATTACCGGCACGTGAAACCTTAAATTAGAGTGAATAAATGAAGACTCGGCACACCATTTCTGAAAGGTTGCCGACCCCTGCTCTAGGGCTTGTGCATGTTACCCATCTCTCAGAGCCCAGTTTGAGGGCTTTGCCCTGTGGCAGGGGGCTGGGAAGGCAGTGGAAGGGTCCTTTCAAAAACAGTCAGTGGGGTGAGAAACTGCACTAAGAACCCAGCAGCATGCCTCTGAGAATTGACCTGCCGAAACTGCATCCTCAGCCCGAGTTCCATGTGCCGTAGGTTCAGAACGATCAGTGCCAGCCGACCGTGGAGGAGTCCCGGTGGATGAGAACCACGGAGAAGGGATGGGAGTCCCACAACGTAAGTAGGAGCCAACTGCAAGATCCTCCATCTCCCCACACAGCGTGGCGCGGCTGGGGGCATAGCTGGCAGGCTGTGGAGACCCACACCTGCACTCACAGCCAGTGAGCTAACCCTGTGTCCCAGGGCTGCTGGAGGAGTGGCAAAGGTCCCTCCTCCCCATCCCTGGGGTTGATCAGTTAAAATCCAACCAATAGCTGCTGGGGTCACACTCAGTGCCCCAGAGTGACTGGTCACTTAGAAAATCGTGGCCACAGGGGATATCCCCGGTGTCCCAGCCAGCACTCCCTCTGTCAGCACAGCTGGTTCGAAGGCCCAGGACGACAGATGATCTGTTGCTGAGTGCAGGACTGCTAGACTCTGATTCTGTCCCTGCCCGCGCTGCTGTAAGTCAGGAGTGCCTGCACTTGGTGGAGCTGCACCGGTCTGAAACCAAGTGAGATCAGAGCTGGGTCCCTGCTCTAACCACTGGGTATCACTCCATCCCTGTGTCAGCCAGTGCCTCTTTGGACCCTGCAAACCAACATCCCGTTTCCTGCCAGGATTTGACCTACCCCCAGGGGGTTCTGTTTAATCTCGTAGGTGGAACTGAGTCGCGGTAACAACGTGCTGTACTGGAGAACCACGGCCTTCTCCGTGTGGTCCAAGGTCCCCAAACCTGTGCTGGTGCGGAACGTCGGCATCACAGGTACGCGCTCATCCACTGCACGATCGCACCAGCCACTCCCCACCAGCCACAGTCAGAGCTGAATTTGTGTCCTTCCCTCCTGCCCCAGGGGTGGCCTACACTTCGGAATGCTTCCCCTGCAAAGCGGGCACCTACGCCGCCACCTCGGGATCTTCCTTCTGCCAGCTGTGCCCAGCCAACTCCTACTCCAGCAAGGGTGCTACCTCCTGCCAGAGGTGTGAGCCAGACACCTACTCAGGTAATGGGCTGTGTGTTCCCAGGCCTGCACCCCGACACACAGCTTCTGCATTAGGCACCCCAGGACCTTCTGACGTGACCCGGCTCAGCTGTGCTGTTCTCACTCCACTACAAACCCGCCCTGAGCAGCAGGGGCTGCCAGCGCATCGCCATCGGTGTATCACTTCCTGTTCCCTGCCCACCTGTGGGATCTCCCGGCTGCACCTGTCTCGCCCCCGGCAGTGCCCACCAGGAGCCTGGGAGGCTGACCTAGACCCTGGACTCGTCCCCGGGCATTGCTGTCCCCTCCCCCCACCCCCTTACTGCTGTTGAAACTAAGGGTGAAGGTGGCTGCTTTGGTTTTCCTGCTTGTTCCCACACCAGCGTCCCCAGAGATGACCACGGAGCCCTGCACAGAGAGATGGGACTGAACCTCTGTTGCCCTTCTCCCAAACTATGGGGCAAGGGGTGAGATAAAGGGGGCCCAGGTCAAAACCGGGGGGGGGGGCAGGTCTGGTTTTACAAAAGAAAACTCTGCTCAGATGTTTAAAATCTCCCCCCAGCCCCCTTCTGTTTGCTTGGAAACAGTTTGTCCCTGCTGCCCCGGAGCCAGCAGGGGAGCCCCAGAGGTTCCAGTTTTTCAGGCCTGCTATAAAGGGGAGCGATTTTGTTACAACATTCCTGCAATGGAATGGTGCGTTTACCAGAAACTTCTGACTCTGGAGAATGTGGCGCAGCAGGTCATTCGAAGGCCAGCAGACTTCTCTGGGGCATCCCATCGAAATGAAAGCAGGCCCAGGAAAGTCCCACCTTCGGGAACCTGTCACAGCAGTAATACCGTCCCTAGCTCTCATAGCACTTTACAGAGGAGGTCAGTATCAGTATCCCCAGTTGGGGAAACTGAGGCATGGAAAAGGGACGTGACCTGTCCAAGGTCATGCAGTAGTTCAGTGGCAGAGGCCTTGGGAAAGTCACTCTCCCCCCACCCCCCGTCCGACGGGGATAGCGGCCCTGCCCTGCCTCGCTGGGGATGTGAGGAGAAACACACCAAAGGCTACTCCAGCAATAGGAGCCGGAAGACACCTGAGGTAGATAAACATACAGCACATAGTCAGTGCATCCTGCCAGTGACTCTTGGGGGGAATACGCACCATTAGACCCCGGAAGGGTTAATCAGCGAGCAGCAGCTAGTCTGTGCATAATAGACAAGCCCCACATCACGTGAGGGACCCTGGACACGCTAATGGGAGGGCGTGAATGCTGAGGAAGAGCCAACATCGTTCTCTCGCGGCACATGCTACTTGTGCTTCTGGGACTGAGTGGGCTGCACTGCTCTCATTGCTTAGTTTTAACCACAATCTTTTTCTTTCTCAACAAAGACCAAGGCTCTAGCTCTTGCAAACCTCGTCCACCCTGCACAGATAAGGATTATTTCTACACACACACGGCCTGCGACGCCAGTGGAGAGGTACGTGCCGGCCAGTCTGCCTTATTGTCACAGGGCTGCTTTGGGAGTCACAAGTTTCTATTGTTTAGCACCGCAGTAACACTGTGCTCTTCTGTTCATGTTCAAAGCATTGACCGGCATTAGCTATTGAAAGGACACAGTTTACTTAAGTCATGCTCCTGTCTGCAAACCTTGACTTGCCTTTGTTACGCTCAACCCTGTAAGAGCCTGCAGTGGGCAGAGAGCGCACCGTGTGTTTGCTTTGTGCGTCAGGCAGCGCTCTGTCTCAGATTGGTCTGACCATTTCCCTGCCCTGTCGGCGGAGAGCTGGGCAGCTTCCCCCATTGGGTGTGTCTTTCACACCCAAACCTGGGGAAAGCAGACTGACTCCATGGGAGCAAACCCACCGCTAGCCCGTTGGTTAGGGTTGTGTCTTTTTACATATGAAGGGCGCAGTGGGTCTGAACAACCGTGGCACTAAGTGTAGGCAGCGTACAGGGCCTTGCGACACGCTGAACGGTTCGGGGGTCTCCTGGTGCGCCGAACACAGCAAGGGCCACTGGAAGACTCACTAAGTACTTAAAGGGGTACCACCCAATTCCTCTACACTGCCGTTAGGGTTTGCGTACTCCCAGCCGTTGTCCTGCTTTAAATACAGAGGCGTAGCGAAAGTGAGACAGCCCGGGCGGGCGGCTGTCAGGGAAGGGGAGTGTCACGGAGTCCCTGGGCGATGCTCTGGAACTGCTCCCCACAAAGCCAGTCAGGACTTTGGGGAGCCTCCTCTCCCTCGGAGCAGACCGTCTTCAGGGCAAGAAGCTCACACGGCTTCACCTCCTGGGTCTCTCCAGGGAGCATTCAGCATATGTCCCTCCGTGCGCTTCCCACAGCGAGTCCGCCCAGGCGGGGTCCTGGGGAAGCCAAAGCGTTCTGCACCCCCCACTTCGCAGTCAGACGTGACTCTCGGCCAGCCAGTAAAACAGAGGTTTATTAGACGACAGGAACACAGCCTAAAACAGAGCTTGTAGGTCCAGCGAACGGGACCCCTCCGTCGGGTCCATTCTGTGGCCCAGCGAGGCAGACCCCCGTCTGCCCTCCCTTCCAGTCCCCAGCTAGCTCCAAACTCCTGTCCAGCCTCTCCTTCTCTGGGCTTTGTCTCTTTCCCAGGCCAGGAGGTCACCTGATCCCTTTGTCTCCAACACCTTCAGTTGGCACCTTTGCAGAGGAGGGGCCCAGGCCATCAGTTGCTAGGAGACAGAGTGTCGGGCATTTATGGACACTGGCCCTTTGCTCTGCAGCAACCATACACCCTTATCCCACCACCTAGATACTTAAGAACTGCATAGGGGAAACTGAGGAAAACATTAAGAACAGTCCCACTTCGTCACATCTCTCCCCCCTTCGAGACCGAACTGAGCGGGGTCACTGCAGCCAGTGACCTAGGGAAGTTCGAACCACCAACGTTCCCATGGATGCCCCAACATCTCTCCCATTCCTTGGTGAGAGTTATACCAGGCCCTTCCAGTTTCATGCACTCCCTTAGTTCGAGTGCGCTTGATGGCACTCGCAGGCCGCATGTGGGAAGGTTTATGTGGCCCGTGCCCTTTTGCCACCCCAATACCCCTGGGGTTCAAACTGGGACTGGGTCTTCTCCCAGCACTTTGGTCTGGAGGGTTGCGATTCGGGCTCTTTTGGTTAAGAGCCCCTATCTTGACCTTGGCCAGCTCTGGGCTTGGGCAACCGCTCCCCACCTTGTGGCCCAGATACAACACCTCTGTCGTCGTCCCCTTACACTTTCCAGATTTCACCATCAATCCCACCTCCTTGAGGCAGCCCAGCACCCTCTTCACCTGGGACATATGTCCCTCCCAGGTCTGGCTAAAGACACACATGTCATCGATGTACGCCAGGGCCAAGTTCTCCATCCCCCTCAGCTTGTCTAGAATCTCCCCAGGCCTAGGCATGGGGTAGGCATCGGACACTGTGATGGCTTTAAGCTTCCAGTAGTCCCCGCAGAACCAGATCATCCCGTCTTCCTTGGGGACCAGCCCCACGGGTGAGGCCCACGGGCTGTTGAACGGCTGGATCACATCTAAAGCCAGCATGTCCTTGACCTCTCTCTCCAGGTTCTGGGCTACTTTCCCAGTGACTCTGAATGGGGAACACCTGATGGGGAGATTGGCTCCCACCTCAGGGAAGAGATCCACCAGGGGGGCTTCCCCCTTCTCCTCCCAATCCTCCCTTTTCAGGTCCAGGGGTCCCCTCACTTTCCTCCCATACAGCAGCTCGAAAGGGAAGAACCCTGTGGATTCCTGGGGCATCACCAGCTGCCTCCCGATTCCCCACAGTTCTACTTCCCCTTGGGGAGCCCATTCCTGGTACAGGAATCCCTTCTCCCATAGGACTCTGTCCCTGCAGCCTTCCCCAAGGGGGTTTGCAGCGCCGTGGCCAGAAAGTTCCCTCAGCTTCTTCAAGGAGGGATCCCTCTGCAGCTCGGTCTGGAATTCAGCTGCTGGGGAGGGGAGTGGGACCTGCTTCCTCTAGCTGGCTGGGCCTGGGGTCACAGCCCCCCCCCCCCCCAGCCCTGTCCCTGCTAGCTCCCTCCCTGCTGTGTAATCACTTTCCAGCAGCAAGTCTGGACCAGGCAAACCTGGTTGGCAGCCCACCTGCCCTGTCTGGGTGTCCCCCCACTCAGCTGGGGTCTCAGCTCCCACCGTGCTCAGCGCTGCCCTTGCTGTCCCAGTGGGGCCAGGCAGCAAGCTCTCTGCTCTCCTTACAGCATCAGAGCCAGTGTGAACTCCGGTGTGCAGGGGGGCGGGGAGCATCTCTCCATCCCACTCAGCCCCAGGGGTCTGGTTATAGGTAGGCAGGTATTCTGAGCCCAGCAGCCCCTCCTTTCTGCCAGCCAGGTCATTTCCATTTTCACTGACCATTTCCATCTTAGCCAATTGGTTCACTGGATCCTGTCCTAAAGAGACACAGTCACCCCCCACCCCACCCCCCAACAGGACCTCACAGCTGATATCCTCCTGGGTCTGCACAGGGATCCAGGCCATAGGCAAGGTGAGGGACTTCATCTCTGGGACCTTCACCCAGGTCACACAGCCCCTCAGCATCTGCGGCTGCACCACCTGGGGCCCGAGAACAGTTCTCTCTGTCCCAGGGTCTCGCCACCCCAGGCATGTCCCCTCACTGACCATCACCTTCCGCTCCCACTGGGGGTCCGAGGGGCCTGAGCCCAGTATACTCCACGCAGACATATAGGCCGGGGCCAGGAGTGGGAGCCTGTCCACCACCCCACCCATCTGGCTGACAGCGTCTGTGGCCTTGGGTCCCAGCAAGGGAGCTAGATATTGGGGCTTTTCCGCAGGGTCCCCCTGGTTCAAATCACCAGCCTGTGTGAAGGCCGTGTGGTGAGCATCCACATCTCCTCCCTCCTTAACCAGGGGCAGCAATTTAGTGTCGAGGCTCCCTGCGGAACTGGCAGCCTGGGGTCTACCCCCACTCACCCCTGGGGAGCCCCCTATGCCTCTCCGCTCCACCATCGCCAGTCCATGCTGCTGTTGCTTTTTCTGCAGCTTTTCCTCGGGCTCTTGCTCTCTCTCACGGTCCTCTCGCTCTCTCGGACTCCGCTCCAGTCCCAACCGTCTCTGATCCCGTGATGGGGAACCCGATCGTGAAGACCCCCGTCTGGTTGGGGACCAGACTTGGGGATGCCTGGCTACTGCTCCAGCTGCTCCCAGATCCTCTTGTAGCCACGTCTGGGTCAGGAATCTGCTCCTTAGAGCAGTCCTCATCCTCCAGCTGCACGATTAACTGGGCCTTGGTGAACTTCCCAATGCGTAACCCTCTCTTTTTGCACAGGATCACAATGTCCTTCTTGAGGAGATGGTGATAGGCCATCACTCCGCTGTTCCAAAGTTGCTTTGGACTCACAGGCCCGTGTGCTCTCAGCTCCCCCACGGTTTCCAGGAAGAACCCCTAGTGTGCCAGCCCTTCTCCTGGTCACCACCTCTTTGCCAGGGTTGAGCTTCAGACTCCTCCGCCCCTGGGACTGCTCACTGCAATCCCCAGGGGAACCCTGTTACAGCAAAAGTCCTTCTCACTGGTCACGCACTCCTAGGGGTTAATCGCCCCCTGAAACCGTCCCTCTCTGAGCCTTCAGCACGCCTGGTCCTTGGTATCCCCCCTGTTTTACTGCTCCCCAGTCACTTACTGCAAGAAGCACCATTCACAGGGTGCAGTACATCCCATCTCTGCCACCAGTTGTCACGGAGTCCCCAGGTGATGCTCTGGAACTGCTCCCAACAAAGCCAGTCAGGACTTTGGGGAGCCTCCTCTCCCTCAGAGCAGACCGTCTTCAGGGCAAGAAGCTCACACGGCTTCACCTCCTGGGTCTCTCCTGGGAGCATTCAGCATATGTCCCTCCGTGCGCTTCCCAGAGCGAGTCCGCCCAGGCGGGGTCCTGGGGAAGCCAAAGCGTTCTGCACCCCCCACTTCGCAGTCAGACGTGACTCTCGGCCAGCCAGTAAAACAGGTTTATTAGACGACAGGAACACAGCCTAAAACAGAGCTTGTAGGTCAGCGAACGGGACCCCTCCGCCGGGTCCATTCTGGGGCCCAGCGAGGCAGACCCCTGTCTGCCCTCCCTTCCAGTCCCCAGCTAACTTCAAACTCCTGTCCAGCCCCTCCTTCTCTGGGCTTTGTCTCTTTCCCAGGCCAGGAGGTCACCTGATCCCTTTGTCTCCAACACCTTCAGTTGGCACCTTTGCAGAGGAGGGGCCCAGGCCATCAGTTGCTAGGAGACAGAGTGTCAGGCATTTATGTACACTGGCCCTTTGCTCTGCAGCAACCATACACCCTTATCCCACCACCTAGATACTTAAGAACTGCATAGGGGAAACTGAGGAAAACATTAAGAACAGTCCCACTTCGTCACAGGGAGTGAGCTAGACTTGGGAAGGCACCTGTGTGAGTACCTGCATCCAGGCTAGAGCCCAGTATGACTGCGGCGTAGTGGTGCTGCCTGGATCAGTACCCGCCAGCACACCCTGCTCCTGAGTACGGCCAGTGGGAAATGGAGTCTCTTCTCCATTCGTTTTCGTTTGTTCTCTGGAAATGCACGTTTGCAATCAAGGGTCCGGTGTGGCGCTTGATAACAACACAAACCTGAGCGATTGCCAGGAGCTCAGCCGCTGCCCAGCGCTCTCAGGCACTGCCGGGTCTGAGCAACTCCCAGTCTTGCCACATGTCTCCCTGCACGCCCCTGGGGGGCAGGGCAAGGCTGTTCTCCCACGTACAGCTGGGCCCCGAGGGCCGAAGTGACCTGTCACTCAGGAGTCTCTGGTGGAGCTGGGTAATGATCCCACGTCTCTCGGGTGCTGGGCGGGTGCCCTGAGCACTGAGCCATCTCCCCAGGTCAGGGACAGGTCCAACGTAGCACTTCTCACCTCATCCCCTTGGGAGCATTCGTGTTAAAAATGGCACCAGATCCTCAGCCCAAAGGGAGTCTGGTGTTCCTGGCGGCATGGCGGGGACTGGGGGAGACAGACTGGAATGTGCCATGTGCTATGGGAATCCTGGGCTGGCAGAATGGTGTGTAGAGGAGAGATGCAGCATAAGCAAGAGCAGCCAAAGCCCAGTTGTGAAGGCTGCTCTGCCTTCCTTTGCCCCACCAGCTCCCAGCAGCCAAGGATCAAGCTCCCTGGCTCTGTTTAAAGCCCTGCCCCTTTACATCCCAATGCACAGTCCTGGGGGTGGGAGCAGGGCTCTAGGAGTCTGCATTGCTGGCTCCTGGTCCGAGCTCTGCTCTGCCTTGCCATGTGGCTTGGGAAAACCCTCAGCTGGGTGCAATGCGCTTCCCAGGCCCATGGTGAGGGTCGGTTAACAACTTTGCATGAAGTCTGGAGATCCTCCAGTGAAAGGGGCGTAGAACTGCAAAGCCTTGGCACGACAGCTCCTGCATCCTGTCAGCAGCTGGCTCTGCTGCCTGCCAGCCTGCGGTGGGGTCGGGGGGCTTCCCTTCAGGATCAGGGTGGTTTCTGGTTAAGAAGAAATCTCCACTCGCCTCCCCAGGGAGCGTGCTGAGCAGGGTGCAGAGTAGCAGTTGGGAATGTGTACATGCTGACCACCCTGCCCACTCCCACGTGGGACACGTTCCCAGCCAGGAATCTCCTCTGGTGTTACCCGCTGCAGGGAGCCCCTGTGGGACCTTACTCAGCCCAGCTGTGATGGCTGTTATTGCACACTGCTGGGGGTGGGTCCCATGTACAACAGCGTCTCCTTGTGGAGGTGATTCGTTTTCTGTCTCCCCACCAAGCTCACACCAGCTGCCAAGTGTCCCTGCCAGGCCCAGGCTGGGCCATGCCCACTCTCACCTGCTTTCTGTGCTCTTCCAGACTCAGTTAATGTTTAAGTGGGCAGAACCAAAATCCTGCAGCGAGGATCTGCCTACAGCCATGCAACTGCCCCCCTCAGGGGTGAAAACCAAGTGCCCGCCCTGCAACCCTGGGTTCTTCAAAACCAACTCCAGCGCCTGTGAGCCCTGCCCATCCGGCTCGTACTCCAACGGCTCCGGTAATGCCACCCTGTCTATGTCGGCTGAGTCCAGCGGGACTGGAGCTCGGCTCTCCCAGCAAGGCACAGCCTGGGTTTTCTCCCCGTTAGCCATGCTCCGTGGGCCAGGGAATCAGGGCAGGTTTGAGTTCTCGACCTGGGGTGAGTCACCAGCCCAGCCTTTCCCATGTTGCTAAATGGGAGGGTAGGCCTGGCTAGCTCCCTGCACAGAAAGGGGCAGAACCCCCGGCCGTCCCCTCGGCGTGTTGTCAGGCAAGAAGGAGCATTTGGCTCTCCTGCCTCGCACAGGGCAGAGAACTAGGGACGCCCGCATCTCACTCTTAGCTTGTGGTTGAGCCAGAGGCTGGATTTGAGAAAGAGACACCCCATCCCGTCCTGGAGAATCCACCCCATCCCTTAACCATTCCATTGAGTAATTGCCCTCACTTAAAATCTGCCCCTTATCTCTGCCTGAGCTTCTCTAGCTTCAGCTTCCGGCCATTGGATCCTGTTCCTTGGCGTCCCCCTCTGACCATCCTCCTCTGCTCGTTCCATGTGTGCGTCCCGCCATGTGTCCCCATGGATTGCACACACAGCTAGGGAGGCAGCATGCCCTGGAAGTTGGCCCCTTCCACGGACTGGGAGTGAGACCGCTGGAGACTGCACCTCCCTGCTCCTGCTGCGTGGAATCCATGGCCAAAGCGCAGCACTCTCCACCCACTTCCAAAGCTGCACTAGAGTAACATGGTTTCCCTCTGCTCCCAGGCTGCATCAGCTGTGCTGCTGGGACCGAGCCGGCGCTGGGCTTCGAGTACAAGTGGTGGAACACCCTGCCGGCTAACATGGAGACGACCGTCCTTAGCGGAATCAACTTTGAATATAAAGGGATGGCAGGTACCTGTGCGGGGGCGTTTACCAGTGTGCTTTCCACAGGGGGCTGGCCGTGCTTCCCCTGATGCAGGAGACGCTGCAGCTGCGGGGGCTCGGTTAGCTCTCAGGATGAAGATGGCCCTCGAGTGGGCAGCTCTGCACCCAGGTTTTTGTCCCAGTGGCACGGACGGCGGGTATAATAGGCCAGGGGAGGCTCTGCTGCTGCAGCCAGACACATGGTTGCTTGGTTTTGGGGGGAAGTTTTGTTTTATTATGCCCCATGCAGGTTCCCGGGCGACTGAGGAGATGGTATGTGCTATTCAGCTTCCGGGATTCATTAGTAGTCTCCCTGGACTCCAGAGAGAATACTGATGAACCCAGGAAGCTGAGTAGCAAATACGCCGCCTCAGCCGCCCCAGAACCTGCATGGGGCATAGCAAAAGCTTCTTCCGGAGAAGAATCTGAGACGCTTTTCTCCGGGCAGCTTGGGGTCTGGGGAGGGGAGACGCGGCGCGACTGCAGCTGGCCCTGGACTCCTCCGGGCAGGTGTGGAGGGCTCAGAGCTTTGGCCAGCCTGGGGCTCCTCCGGCCGCGGGGGGGGGGAGAGGGGGGTCTCGGGGCTCCGGCCGGGCAGGGGGTGCTTGTCCCTGTGATAGTTATCCTGGTACCATCCCTCGCACGGTTCCCCCTGTCGTCCGGGACTAGCCGTGTCAGTACAGGCTCCTTGGTGCCCCCACACCAGAGGGTGGCACTGGTGGGTGCCAGCAACACTAAAGCAATGCAACAAACCCGAAGCAGCAGCCAGGCAGTGGAGGGCGACTCGCCAGGGCCGGCTTTAGGCCAATTCCACCAATTCCCCCGAATCGGGCCCCGCGCCTAAGAGGGCCCCGCGCCCAGTGGCAGGGCCACCCAGAGTGGGGGGCAAGTGGCAGAGAATCCCTTCCTTGGCTAGAGGCGCCTTTTTAATTTTTACTCACCCAGCGGCGTTCCGGGTCTTTGGTGGCACTTTGGCGGCGGGTCCTTCAGTGCCACTGAAGACCTGGAGCGCGTGAAGGACCCACCGCCAAAGACTAGGAGCGCGGCCCGGTGAGTACAAGCCCCATGTGTTTTTTTTACGTGTTTTTTTTTTTTTTTAGTCATCCCTGTCGGGGCCCCGTCGAAACTGTTCGAATCGGGCCCCGCACTTCCTAAAGCCGGCCTTGCGACTCGCCCACGCTCTGCCAGTACCCGATGTGGCTCCCACCAAAGCCACTGGCTAAAACCCATCAGGGGGCACAAAGGTGCCCAGGGAGGGGGGGCAGATGAGAATTCTCCTGTCGCCCTCCCCACCGGGGGCAGCACTCCACCCCTCTGCCCAGGGGGAAGTGACCGCACAAAGCACCAGATGGGGTGTGACGCCCTCCATCTTGATCTGCCCCGTAAATGCCCTTTGTCCCTGCGACACTGTCCTGGTGGTGGTTGTGCCCTGGAAGTCCTGAGAGGCTGTGACTGGTTCTGACTCTTGGCCTCTGCTGTTCCAGGGTGGGAGGTGGCTGGTGACTACATATATACAGCAGCAGGCGCCTCCGACAACGACTTCATGATCCTGACAATGGTCGTTCCTGGGTTCAGGTGAGAGCTGGGGTGACCTGCCTCTGGCCTCACTGCGCCTGGGATTCCAGGCCCCAGAAAGCCGCAGGGGTCAGTGCTCCACAGGACAGATTTCAGCGGGTCACTGCCCCGTGGGCAGGTGCTACACCTCAGTGCACAGATGAGCTCAGTTGGAAGGGCTGCCCTTGCTCCCAGCGCAGGAAGCTGGTGTTATTAATCATGCTCGTTCCAGCAGTGCCTATGGGCTGGCCAGGACTAGGCCTTGTCGTGCCAGGGGCTGTACAGACAGTCCCTAAGATCTCACGGTCTGACCAGACCAGACAGACCAGGGGGAGGGAGGGGAGAACTGGACAGCCGGGTTGGTGCCAGGACTTTGTGGGAGGTGGGTTTAGTTAGGAGGGGATAAATGACAGGGAGAGGGATGTGGAAGGGAAGTGGGGGCAGGGCAGCAGAGCCGGGGGGCAGAGGCAGGAGTGGAGTGAAGCTGAGGGAGGGGATTGGCTATTCGTGCCCATCAGCCCAGGGCAGGGAATGC
The DNA here is from genome assembly GCF_002925995.2 of Terrapene triunguis. Taxonomy (NCBI): domain Eukaryota; kingdom Metazoa; phylum Chordata; order Testudines; family Emydidae; genus Terrapene; species Terrapene triunguis. The sequence continues at coordinate 410,615 of NW_020696239.1, read as the reverse complement.
CTAGTCAGAGTTGTAGGAAGGACCCTGCTTTGGCCGTGGCTCCAGCCCCCCTCTGGCTGGCTCCGTCCTGCGGTTTTTCCCAAGGCCACATGGTCAGGGGAGGGGTGGGCACCCCTGGGTCCTGGAGCCCCATAGGCGGGGTGTCTCCCCTGCACAGTATCTGGCCCAGGAGGGTGCTGGGGGATAGGCCCATTTTCCCCCTCTCCATGCAGCAATCCCTGCTCTGGCTGCTCCTACGGGCCAGGTCTCTGGTTTGGTCTCAGACACGCATACTGAGGCCCAAACTCCATCACTGGGGTAAAACTGGAGTAAACCCACTCAGCGGGGTCACTGAGCAGAACCTGCCTCCCAGCGCCGGTCACCCTGACCTGGCGGGTCAGCGCTGCACACCCAAGCACTCTCTCAGTCCTCGCCGGTGCCTGACGCAGCCTGGGATCTGCTCTGTGTTCGCAGGCCCCCACAGTCCGTGCTGGAGGACGTCGAGAACAAAGAGGTGGCAAGAATCACCTTTGTCTTTGAGACCGTCTGCAGCGTGAACTGCGAGCTGTACTTCATGGTGGTAGGTCAGCTTGGCTGCTTCCTGCGCTAGTTCCATTCCCACAAATCAACGCTCTCTCTGCCGCCTGTGTGAGGGGCCTCCCCTGCCCCGTCTCGCCCCCTACGAAGTGCTGTGGGCTGTCTTGGGGGCAAACATGCAGCTTTCAGGTCTCTGAGTCGAGTCCAGCCCGGTGAGCAGGGGCCAAAGGCCGGTTGATGGGTTGTGGGAGAAGCTTGCCCAGACGCTGCCAATGCTGTACCCGCTCTGGGTTAGGGGCCGTCTGTCTCCAGGGCTGTCACTCAAGCACTTCCCTGCAGCTCTGAATTCCCTTAACCCTGAAAAGTCCTGTCCCCAAAGGGGCTGGACGAATGACCCCTGGAGAGGGGCATCTCTGAGTGCCCACACCTCGCCCCACTGTGCACACCCCTCCACCCAGCACGCTACTCTCCTTGCCGCCCTGGCATGCTGAGGTCTCCCTCCCAGCTGCTGCAACCCACCACTCCTGTGCCTCAGTGTCCTGCCCTCACTGCCATGTCCCCTGCTGCCCACCGGTCTGCCAGCCAGCACCATCCATCTGCATTGCGATGTGTGCCCGCTGAGCGCCGTCTCCCCTCTCAACCCGGTCCTGGGAGTGGCCGTCACGTCCTGGCAGAGAGGTCGGGTGAGATTAGCAGGGTCTGGGTATCAGGGATGAGGCTTCTAACCAGCTACATGCACAACATGATCCCTTCCACGAGGGGAAAGGACGGGAGCTTCAGCTGTGGTTGGGGGGTTCTCCATCTTGAATGGATAAAAGTGAGAGATGGTTGAATTACTATGTGCAAATGGTTCACACTGGCCGCGTGGTGTGCATCCCTCCTGTTCTCTGATTGGTCTCCTGAGATGCCTGGCATCACTTCTGCCCTGATTGGATGGCTGGAAGCTTTTCTAGAGCGAGCACTAACTCAGGAACGTCTCGTGGGCAATTCACAAGTCATGGCTGGGTCGGTGCCCAGTGGGCGTCCAACTGCGCCACCCAAACGGCCCGGGAGTCACAGCACCTGAGTGACTCGCTCTGAATTCCAGCTGCAAAAGCTGAGCGCCCAAGTGGCTTTTGGAGCTGGAACCTAACAGCAGATGTCTCTGAGGTGCTTTGAAAGCTGCAGCCCGGCTGGGCTGTGACCCAGGAGGATTTGCGTCATGAGGGCCGGCAGCCGGAGGGGACTTGGGGATCTGGGTAATAAAACCCTTCTGGGTAGAAGTGACCACTCTGGTGCCTGCTGACCAGCCCCTTTTGTCTTCCCACCCCATGGCAGGGCGTGAACTCACGGACCAACACGCCTGTGGAGACCTGGAACGGCTCCAAAGAGAAACAGTCCTACACATACATAATTGAAAAGAACGCCACAATGAGCTTCACCTGGGCCTTCCAGCGGACAGCATATCACGAGGCGGTAAGAGGGCAGCGGCCCAGTCCCAAAGCTCCTGGCTCCTCTCCTGTCCTGGAGACCATCTGTCCATGCCAGAACCTGGGATTTCCTTGCAATCAATTCCGGTTAGCAGTGTCCCTTCAGCAGAGGCTGGGCAGCTGTGGGCAGGGCACAGGCCTGGGGCTCGAGAGACCCCAGCTTCAGTTCCTCCCTCTGTCCCGGTGAGACCTTGGGCAAGTCCCTTAGCATCTCTGCCTGAGCTCCCGTCTGCGCAGCGGGGACGGTAGCTCCACCCTCCCTCCCAGGGTCACCACGTCCCTGCTTGCGAGGGGTTCAGACACTGCGGGCCGGGGGCCAGGCCCCAAGGTAGGGAGCCGGGAAATGTCCCTTCATGTTCCTACCACGCAGTCCCAGGACAATCTCTGCGTTCCTGGCACGCCCTGGGGCAGCGCTGTGGGTGCCAGGGGTTCACGGGGCTCCCTCTATTTCAGGGAAGAAAGTACACGAACGACGTCGCCAAGCTCTACTCAATCAACGTGACCAATGTGATGGATGGGGTGGCCTCTTACTGCCGGCTCTGCGCCCTGGAGTCCTCGGGCTCCTGCACCTCCTGCCCGCCTGGGAACTACATTGACCGAGCCTCCGGCGCCTGCCACCCGTGCGCACCCAGCACTTACCTGAAAGCCCACCAGCCCTATGGCAGTCAGGCCTGCATCCCCTGTGGCCCCGGCACAAAGAGCAACAAGGTGTTGTCCCCTCTTCCTCCCTCTTACCCATGATGATGTGGGGCTGGTGCACCAGGTGCTGCACAAACACCCACGCTGAGTCAGCCCCATCCTGAGCAGGCTGATCCTGCAGCCTGGTGTGTGTGAGCAGCCTCTTACCTCCAGTGACATCATGTGGGCAGATTGACCGGCTTGCCTGGATCTGACTGCAGGATACAGGCCTGGTCCCTGGCATAGGTGCCGACTCCATGGGTGCTCTGGGGCTGGAGCACCCATGGGGGAAAAATTGGTGGGTGCTCAGCACCCACCAGCAGCCAAGCTCCCGGCCCCACCCCGGGGGCGGACTTGGGGCGGGGACTTTGGGGAAAGCGGTTGGAATGGGGGCGTGACAAGGGTGGAGTCGGACAGGGCTGGCGCTGGGGGGGTCGAGCACCCACTGGCGCCAGGAGAAGTTGGCGCCTATGGTCCTGGTAAGGGAGAGCTCCCCTTTCTCTGTTCAAACTCGCAGTGACTGCACCTCCTGGCAGTGCACGTGTTGCAGACCTCCCCAGCCATAGGGTGAGGTCCCCGAACCAGTGCAAGTCTCTTTCCTGCTGGGCTGACGGGTTTGTAAAGTGTGATCCCGAGTTCAAGTTCCACTCTCCTGTGCAGAATCCAGGCTGCCACGCAGTTGGCGGCCCGCCCGTCAGTAGCAGACGGGCAGGGCTGGGCCTATAGTGAATGCAAAGGGGATTTTTTTCTGAGGCTGCTTGACATGTATTGTGACAAAGTTCCTCCTCTATCTTGGTGGGTCCTGTGCTTATTGGCGGATTTTCTTGCCTCAAAGATTCACCATGTGGGTTGGGGAACAGCCCAGAGACCTTCCCCTCAGGAAGAACCCACAGTCCAGGTCAAGTGGGAGGTTTGGGAGGGAACCCGGGCCCGCCCTCTACTCCGGGTTCCAGCCCAGGGCCCTGTGGACTGCAGCTGTCTATAGTGCCTCCTGTAACAGCTGCATGACAGCTACAACTCCCTGGGCTACTTCCCCATGGCCTCCTCCAAACACCTTCCTTAGTCTCACCTTCCTCCTGGTGTCTGATAACGCTTGTGCTCCTCGGTCCTCCAGCAGCACACCCTCTCACTCTCAGCTCCTCACGCCTCTTGCTCCCAGCTCCTCACACTCTCATCACAAACTGAAGTGAGCTCCTTTTTAAAGCCCAGGTGCCCTGATTAGCCTGCCTTAATTGATTCTAGCAGTTTCTTCTTAATTGGCTCCAGGTGTCCTAATTAGTCTGCCTGCCTTAACTGGTTCTAGCAGGTTCCTGATTACTCTAGTGCAGCCCCTGCTCTGGTCACTCAGGGAACAGAAAACTACTCATCCAGTGACCAGTATATTTGCCCTCTACCAGACTCCTGTACCCCACTGGTCTGGGTCTGTCACAGTATGTTCTGTGGTACCAGAAGTGCTAAGGCAGTCTTCTGCCTGGGTCACCACACAGGGTCTCCAAGGCCTGGTCTGCCCGTATCATTCGTGCTGACCATGCTCCAATTGTCCTGTACATGGCCAGATTCTGCCGGGAGTTACATTGACAAATCCAGCAACTGTTGACTTCAAGACTTATCCTAGTGTGGAACTGATAGAATTCCCAGCAGAATGGGCCTCCCGAGACTTATTTCCTTAGAATCTTTTTTTCTCTCCCCTCCGCCCCCAGTTTTTCCTGCCTTTAGCTTAGATCCTGTAACATTGGAGTGGGGGTGGAATTCCGGGCTCAGAATGACACAAGGCCAGTGTGCACATCCCTAGATAAAACTTTCATTGCCACCGAACCTTCATGGCACGTGGGGCAACACGGACAGCATGCCCACAGCAAGGGTGGCCCAGTGCTGAGTGCGCTAGCCCGGGCTGGGGGACACTTGGGGTCAGTCCCCTGCTCTGCTTAGGCTCCCTGGATGACCTTGGTCTCTGTTCCTCAGTCTGTGAAATGGGATAATGGCCCTGCCCGGAGGGTGAATACGGGGCAGATTCTGATCTGCCACATAACACAGTGACAGGGGCCAGGTAAATTACTTGAGATCCCTGTAGAAATGCCCATGTCCTTCCATGTGTCAGGGACACTGCTGCCTTAAAATACAGCCCATCCAGAGGCCATTTTTTTTTAGTGTCCCTGAGCCAGCAGCAGCTGTTCAGCACGCTCTGGAAGGGCTCGTACTGGCTGACTGGGACGTTCCTCCCCCCAGATCCATTTGCTGTGCTACAATGACTGCCGCTTCTCGCTTGACAAGGACGGCAGGACCCTGGAGTACGACTTCTCAGCGCTGGCCAACAGCACATCCTTCGCAGGCGGGCCAAGCTTCACCTCCAAGGGGCTGAAATATTTCCATCACTTCAGCATCAGCCTGTGTGGGAACCACGTGAGTGCACGGGGGCGTTCCTGTATCCTCTGCTGACCCCCGCAGCCTGGGGCGGCTGAGGCTGGGATTTCAGCCAATGCCGGTGCTAAACCTGGCTGCTTTTGTCTGCTTCTGTATTGGCACCACCAGCAAGAATGGGAATGGTGTTGAGATCTGCACTGACTTACCACTCGCGTTGATGCATCTAGTGTTATTCTGCAGGGCTGACGATGCGCCAAAGGTGGCATGGTACGTTGGCAGTCGGCGGTTGCCCCACTGGCATTAGGCCAGGGCACCAGTGGTAACACCCAAATTCCTATGGAAAGTGCCATAGGATCTTTAATGACCACAAGCATCAAGGTGTCGTGCATTTAGATAAGAACATAAGAACGGCCAGATTGGGTCAGACCAATGGTCCGTCTAGCCCAGGATCCTGTCTTCTGACCAATGTCCCAGAGGGAATGAACAGAACAGGAAATCATTGAATGATTCATCCCCTGTCGTCCACTCCCAGCTTCTGACAGTCAGAGGTTTAGGGACACCCAGAGGGTGGTGCTGCATCCCTGCACATCCTGGCTAATAGCCATTGATGGACCTATCCTCCATGAATTTCTTGTTCTTTTTTGAACCCTGTTATAGTCTTGGCCTTCACAACATCCTCTGGCAAAGAGTTCCACAGGTTGACTACACATTGTATGAAGAAATACTTCCTTTTGTTTGTTTTAAACCTGCTGCCTATTAATGTCATTGGGTGACCCCTAGTTCGTGTGTTATGAGAAGGGGTAAAGAACACTTCCTTATTCACTTTCTCCACACTGTGACTGGGTGCCTGCGATGGGCCACACTCAGGGCAGACTGCAAGAAGCAGAGCAGACAATCCCCCAAACTGGTGCCTATTTCTATAGTTAGATGCATCAGGACAGTAACAAAAGAGCTTCTGTGGCGCCACACTGGTTAACCAGAAGCCAAACACCGTCCCCTTTAGCATTCCAGCCCTTGGTGCCCGTCCTGACAAACAGGTTACTGAAAACCCAATTCACCATCTGTGAGGTTCTACTAATCCCAAAGGATCAGACACTTACCCTCCGATCAATATGTATCTCAGATCTTACCCAGATATCACACTGTCAGCCAATCCTTAGTACACTAACTAGAGGTTTATTAAGAAAAGGAGAGCTATAAATGGTTAATAAATCATATACATACAAATGTTTGCAAAGTCCTTATATCAGGTTTATAGCAGTGATGGAACTGCCGGCCGGCTTGTAAAGTCTCTCTGGTAACTTGCAAGAGATTGGAAGGTCCCCTCAGTTCAAAATGCTCCTTGGAGTTGTAAATCCACAGTCCAGAGAATTGGAGCAGGAAAGAGGCAAAATGGAGATGTCTCAGGGGTCTTTTATATCCTCTGCCATGTACATAGAAACTTGCTGTCCCAAACAAAGCCCACAACCATGGTGGGTGTAAAGTTACTGGCCCAAGATGGAGTCCAGGGGCACATGAGCATATCACATGCTACCGCTAGCCTCTGTATTTCAATGTTAGCACCTAGCGATGTATGTATGTCACAAATAACGACTCATTTTATTTCAAAGACTTAAGTTTTTAATAACCGGATAAAACACAAAATTTTGGTCAAACAGGATATGACAATGAGGAGCAGTCTTGCAGATAGGGCTCTCCTACCTCCATCTTTCATTGGGAAACCAGTCCTTAGGCGTGAAGGAACCGGGAACACACGAAGAATGTGGTGGGGGAGTTTGGGGAAGGCATTGTCACGGACTCACAGATCGTGCCCACGCTTGGCCCCGTGCGGTCCGTGGGGGGGGGTGCCCCTTTCAGTGCGACAGCTCTTCTCAGGGGTCCACTCTCTCTCGGGGTCAGGCCCCACCACCAGGGATGGTCTAGACAGTATTTGGTCCAGCCATGCGGGCAGGGGACTGGACTCGATGACCTCTCGAGGTCCCTTCCAGTCCTAGAATCTATGAATCTATAAACCTCCTGGAGCCACACCTCTCTGAGCCTTAGCACACCTGTTTCTCGCCATGGGCCCCCTCAGGGAGTCCACTCGCTCTGGACCCCCCGGGCCTCCACCCCCGAAGGGGTTGATGCAACCCTGTTCTCTAGACCGGAGTGACACTCAGCCAGCGTAAAACAGGAGGGTTTATTGAGAGTTGAATACAGCACAGGAAACTCTCAGGGCCTCAGGCCTGGCCTCCCTCAGCCCAGCACATCCCAGTCTCTCTGCATTCAGGTGGGCTCTGCCTGCTCCCCCTCTCCACCCCGAGCTCCCCTTCTTCCCAACTGGGCATCTGAGATCCCCGGCCCCAAGCCCCGCCTCTGTCCATTGTCTTCTCTCCAGGTAAACAGGGTCATAAACCGGGGCCTCCTCTCCTCGCTTCTATCCTCTGGCTGGAACGGGCTGGTTAGGTCACTGGGTCCTCACTCTGCAGCCCATTGTTCTGGCCAGTGGGAGAACCGGCTGCAACTCCTGAGCTGGGTCTCCGGGTCGGGGTCTCAGGTCACCAGTCGCTGGGGTATCCATCCTCCAGGCCATTGGCTGGGGTCCCAAGTTCCCTCTCCGGTCCTCTGTAACAACAAACTCCCTCTCCCCTCACCTCGTTAAACCAGTAACACCCAGGGAAACTGAGTCCCACCCCCTCCGCATGCAAACCATTGAAACCCCACCGAAAACAAGAAAAAACAAGAAAATCCCCCACTTCGTCACAGACATGGACCAGAGTTCTGTAGTGGCTGGAGCGGGAGTTGGGCATGGGCTCAGATTGCAGGGTAATAGGGACTTCCATCATCTCTTTCATAGAATCATAGAATATCAGGGTTGGAAGGGACCTCAGGAGGTCATCTAGTCCCACCCCCTGCTCAAAGCAGGACCAATCTCCAACTAAATCATTCCAGCCAGGGCTTTGTCAAGCCGGGCCTTAAAAACCTCTAAGGATGGCGATTCCACCACCTCCCTAGGTAACCCATTCCAGTGCTTCACCACCCTCCTAGTGAAAAAGTTTTTCCTAATATCCAACCTAAACCTCCCCCACTGCAGCTTGGGACCATTACTCCTTGTTCTATCATCTGGTACCACTGAGAACAGTCTAGATCCATCCTCTTTGGAACCCCCTTTCAGGTAGTTGAAAGCAGCTATCAAATCCCCCCCTCATTCTTCTCTTCTGCAGACTAAATAATCCCAGTTCCCTCAGCCTCTCCTCATAAGTCATGTGCTCCAGCCCCCTAATCATTTTTGTTGCCCTCCGCTGAACTCTTTTCAATTTTTCCACATCCTCCTTGTAATGTGGAGCCCAAAACTGGATACAGTACTCCAAATGAGGCCTCACCAATGCCGAATCGAGGGGAATGATCACATCCCTCGATCTGCTGGCAATGCTCCTACTTATAGAGCCCAAAATGCCATTAGCCTTCTTGGCAACAAGGGCACACTGCTGACTCATATCCAGCTTCTCGTCCACCGTAACCCCTAGGTCCTTTTCTGCAGAACTGCTGCCTAGCCACTCGGTCCCTAGTCTGTAGCAGTGCATGGGATTCTTCCATCCTAAGTGCAGGACTCTGCACTTGTCCTTGTTGATCCTCATCAGATTTATTTTGGCCCAATCCTCTAATTTGTCTAGGTCCCTCTGTATCCTATCCCTATTCTCCAGCATATCTACCACTCCTCCCAGTTTAGTGTCATTTGCAAACTTGCTGAGGGTGCAATCCACGTCATCCTCCAGATCATTAATGAAGCTATTGAACAAAACCGGATCTTCAGGAGCTTTATCTGGACCTCCAGGAGCTTTATAATATGCTCTTGACCCTGTATCCTCCCCTGGCTATCCAGCCTCAATCTTTCATTGATTGTCTCCATCCACGCTCTTGTTTTGCGAAGTGCTGCATTACTTATCTGACGGAGGCACTCCACCAGTATGGAGGAGTGGGTCTTCAAGGGCATATCTGCAGAAGGCAAACAAACAATGAACAGAGACTGTATTGTGAGTGCACTTACAGCTTGAATCACAGAAGTTACACACACCTCTTTCTCACTGTCCCTTGGCTAGCACATCGGTCGCTGCACGTCCCAATTATGGTGAGTTCACAGGGCGGGAGGGCAAGGGGGAAGGGGCAGGAAGGGACAAAGGGTGATTTGCGAAGGGGGTTACTGTGAGCGGCTAGAGAGCCTTGAATATGCATGCCCCTTCTCCTGCATGCCTCTAGCAATCAGCCCGTAGGTATCGAAGTTCCTCTCCTCCCAAGCTCAGCAGATCCAACAGCTCCTGTGTGTGTCCTCCACACGGGAGAGCATCTGCTGCAGAAAGCCGGTGTGGTCAGCTGGGAAGATCCTGTGTGAACTGTGCCCAGAGCAAACAGGAAGAGGAATTTCAAACATTCCTAGGCCTTTAAATGGGGGAGGGGTGCATATCTCTGTACCTTCAGGGCAGCAGAGTTCAAACTGCTGACCAGAGCGGTCATGATGGGCATTGTGGGACACCTTCTGGAGACCAATTAGGGCGACAAAATCAAGCACAGTGTCTATACTGACGTCACTCTAACTAAGTTGCAAAAAGCTCTATGCCACTCGTCGAGGTGGTTTTATGATGTCGGCCTAACGGGTGTTACGTAGGCAGGAGCAGCATTGCAGAGTGTACACCTCCACTGTTTTGTCGACAAAACTGTGTAGCGTAGCCAAGACCTAAATCAAGAAGTGCCTCTCCCCTTATGGGTTTCAGAACTCTCCAAGTTTCGTGTTTAGAAACTTTATCTCTGCATCCCGTCCTGAGGTGACATCTACCCAGGCAATATGGGGACAGTTGATATCCCCCATTATTATTGAGTTGTTTTTTATAGCCTCTCTAATCTCCCTGAGCATTTCACAGTCATCATCACCATCCTGGTCAGGTGGTTGGTAGTATATTCCTATACTTTTATTGATCAAGCATGACATTTCTATCCAGAGATCCTACGGCACAGATTGATTCATTTCAGATTTTTACTCTATTGGACTCTCTGCTTTCCCATACGGTGCCGCTCCGCCACCAGCACGACCCGCTCAGTCAGTCCTGGATATTTTGTACCCTGGTATTACCATGTCCCATTGATTAGCATAATTCCACCAAGTTTCTGGGATGCCTGTTACATCAATCTCCTCATTTAATACCAGACTCATGTTCACCCATCTTAGTATTCAGACTTCTAGCATTTGTATACAAGCACTTATAAAATGTGTCACTGTTTAGCTGTCTGCCCCATGTGATGTAATTGAATGGGACTCTTTTGCATTTGACTTTCTCTTGGGTTCCTACTTGTACTTTTATCAACTTCTATCATCTCCTCTTTACTAGGATATTGAGAATCCTCGTTAATAGAACCAGTCACAGCCCCACCCCAACCTTCTTTTGGTATGAACTGAAGGATCCCAAAGCACTTTGAAAAATACAGACATTTTGCACCACTGAGATGCAGCCACCTCCGGTGTGTAGGGGTAGTAAGCAGTGTACAGAAACACAGGATGATTGAGAATGAAGCAGATCTTTATTTTGTCTCCTGATGGCCAAAATCTTGTAACCCTGTAATGAGTTGTTTGGAGATGTAAATGACTTGGGGTGAAATTCAGCCCGTATAAAATGAGGCATCATGCTAGGCACCCAAAGTCAGGACGGGTGGGCTGTCTCCCAGGGGCGCTAGGTGGCGCCATGGACACACACATCTTTCATTTAGAATTGGGTCTGGTCAGTTCAGTGCAGCTGAGCCCACAAGCGGGCTGAGTCTGTGTAGGGGGACCAGACAGCAAATGTGAAAAATCAGGACAGGGGGTGGGGGGTAATAGGAGCCTATATAAGAAAAAGACCCAAAAATCAGGACTGTCCCTATAAAATCGGGACATCTGGTCACCCTAAGCCTGTGTTTGTGGTGTGCTTGCTGCTTAACTGAAATATACCATGTGCTCTGTTTGTTTGGGGGACCCTGTGCTGACCGTGTGTGGGCTGAGCCTAGCTGCCTGCTAGGCAAGGCTGAGAGCTTCTTAACGAGGCTGTGATTCCTAAGCCTTTTAACACCCATCAACCCTTAACCAGGGGACGGGGCTACTCAGGGAGACCAAGGCTTTAAAAAGCCTGCTCCTAAGTGACCAGAGGAGCTAGCGAACAGGAGCGGCTAACAGGGGAGTTTTGCAAGGGGGAGTGTGAGCAGGGGCTAGAACTAAACATTCTTTAAACTTAAAAGCCAAAAACACCCCCTTGATATAAACAAAACATCAACAAAGGAACAAGCTGCAGGAGTAAAAAGAGAATGCAGGCAGAGTCCAGGAACAGAGTGGGGGCTACCCAGTTTATTGCACCCAATGCAGCATGTATGATTACCTGCCCTATGGGCAGGTGGCGTATGTGTGCACTCGGTGCAAGGAGCTCCTGGCCCTCAGAGACCATGTATGGACTTTGGAGACCAGAGTGGCTGAACTGGAGGAGCTGAGGGAGACAGAGAGTTACATAGATGAGGCTTTCTGGGACACAGTAGAACAGTCCCACCTCCGGACTGACAGCCTCTGTGCTGTTGAGGAGGATGACAGTCTCAGGGAAGGAGAACATCCAACTGGAGCAGAGGGAAACGATCCAATAGTTGGGACCCTCCTTCCAGATGATGTCGTGGTATCCTGTCGCACTGAGGATACCCCTCCGGGGAGGGAACTCCAGCTATTAGAAAGAGACAGGTATTGGTACTGGGCGATTCGATCATTAGAAACATAGATGGCTGGGTTTGTGATGACCGGGAGAACCGCATGGTGACTTGCCTGCCTGGTGCGAAGGTTGCGGATCTCTCGAGACGTCTAGATAGACTTATGTGTAGTGCTGGGGAGGAGCCGGTAGTTGTGGTACATGTAGGTACCAGTGACATAGGGAAGGATAGGGAGAGATCCTGGAGGCCAAATTTAGGCTGCTAGGTAAGAGATTGAAGTCCAGGACCTCCATGGTAGCATTCTCTGAAATGCTCCCAGTTCCACGTGCAGGGCGAGTTAGACAGGCAGAACTGCAGGGTCTCAATGCATGGATGAGATGATGGTGTAGGAAGGAGGGGGTTAGATTTATTAGGAACTGGGGAAACTTTTAGGAAAGGGGGAGCCTATAAAGGAAGGATGGGCTGCACCTAAACCAAAATGGAACCAGATTGCTGGCACTTAATATTAAAAAGGTCATAAAGCAGTTTTTAAACTAAGGGCTGGGGGAAAGCCAACAAGTGTGGAGGAGCACATGGTTCAGACATCCCTTAGGGGAGGATCTATTAATAGAGAATCTCTATGTCCTAGTAAGGACGAGAGGATAGAAAATGATAAAATACAGGCAGGGTCTGATCAGAAACAGTCAAATAAAGAAGAGTCCCATTCAATTACATCGTGTAATGGCAGACAGCTAAAAGGAGACAAGTTTTTAAAGTGCTTAAATACCAATACTAGAAATCTAAACAATAAAATGGGTGAACTAGAGTACCTCGTATTAAATGAGGATATTGATATAATAGGCATCACATAAACTTGCTGGAATGAGGATAATCAATGGGATACAGTAATATCAAGGTACAAAATATATCGGAAGGACAGAACAGGTCATGCTGGTGGGGGAGCGGCACTATATGTGAAAGAAAGTGTAGAATCAAATGAAGTAAAAATCTTTGTAACCCTTCTGCCCGTCTGAGTTGGCAGCAACAAGGGCTGGGTTCAGTAGCTAGAGGTTCTGTTTCAATAACACAATGCAAAACCGGCTCAAGCCCCCACCCAGTGACCTGGGACAATTACATACCACCCCCCCCGGGCGCCTCTAAGAGGCAATACTTCCACTCTCGCAAGCACGGAGTCTGAGTGTAGCAAAATCCTTTTAATAAAGGAGGGAAACAATGCAGCATTATGTTGGGGAAACACCACAAACAGGTGGTGCATCCGAAGAAGTGGGTTGTAGCCCACGAAAGCTTATGCTCTAATAAATTTGTTAGTCTCTAAGGTGCCACAAGTACTCCTGTTCTTTTTACCACAAACAGGATTCATAACACAACCCATGAGCAAAAGACCCACCCCCAAGTAAGTTTGGCAGTATCCTTTTCCCCTCAGGGTCTTAAGTCCAGCAACCCAAAAGATCACCCAAAGTCCCAAAAGTCCAACACCCCAAAAGTCTCTGTCCCTGGTCAGTACAGCCCCAGAGTTCAAAGTTTATCTGCAGAGTTTTACCTCCCAGCCTGGGGGGGGGGGGCACAGCTGTGTTAAGGGGCACCTTACGTGGTCCGAGGCCGACTGCCCTGCCTCTCCATGGGGTTCTGCTGCAGCCTTCACCACGAGCCACTCCATCAGCCATCCTGCGAGCCGCTCCGCCAGCTGTCCCGCGAGCCGCTCCAGTCGTCCCATAAACAGCTCCACTTTGCCAGCCGCTCAGCAACAAAGGTCTGGTCCACACTAACCCCCTACTTCGAACTAAGGTACGCAAATTCAGCTACGTTAATAACGTAGCTGAATTCGAAGTAACTTAGTTCGAACTTATCGCGGGTCCAGACGCGGCAGGCAGGCTCCCCCGTCGATGCCATGTACTCCTCTCGCCGAGCTGGAGTACCGGCGTCGACGGCGAGCACTTCCGGGATCGATGTATCGCGTCTAGACAGACGCGATACATCAATCCCAGAAGATCGATTGCTTACGGCTGGACCAGGAAGTAAGTGTAGACCTGCCCATAGATTCAGGCCCCCCTACAGCACTCAGTGATTTCAGCTCTTAGTGAGTCTACCTCTTTAGTGATTTCAGCTTGTAGTAGGGGAGCCTCAGTGCTGGTGCACCATTGGCCCAACAAACTCAGCTCAGCAGTCTGTAACTAGACTCCTAGTGGAATTAAAATAAGCTCTGATATTCCATAGTGGAGGAGATGATGGTGGTGGTGGTGGTGCATTTGGTATTTCAGGCCCTCAAAAGGGGCCCATACTATCAGGTACAAATACCTGTCCCTAGCTTCTCTCAAGTCACTAGGTTTTGGAACCCATGTCCCTTGTCTAGCAAGTGCTACTTAGTTGATGGCGAGTCCCTCTGTCATAAAACAGTTTCATTGTCCTTGAGTCACATAATTAGGGTAACAACACTTTATTCTTCCTGCCCCAATAATAGAGAAACTGGGGATCCCACAGCAGCCAAAGTGACCATTTGGGCTGCTGTGGGTTCATGCTAGGTGGGGTGGGTGTGCCTGTGTAAACAAGGTCAGCCCCTGAAGTTCTTTTCCACAACTCGCCACAATTCACCACCAGATGTCAGGGTAGAGCTCATCCTGACTCTGCTTACATCTTAAATGAACCAAACTGTACCATAGAATCTCTATGAATAGTAATTCCATGCTCGAATAATAAGAATATAGCAGTAGGGATATATTACCGACCACCTGACCAGGATGGTGATAGTGACTGTGAAATGTTCAGGGAGATTAGAGAGGCTATTAAAATTAAAAACTCAATAATAATAATAATGGGGGATTTCAATTATCCCCATATTGACTGGGTACATGTCACCTCAGGACGGGATGCAGAGATAAAGTTTCTTGACCCCTTAAATGAGTGCTTCTTGGAGCAGCTGGTCCTGGAACCCACCAGAGGAGAGGCAATTCCTGATTTAGTCCTAAGTGGAGCACAGGATCTGGTCCAAGAGGTGACTATAGCTGGACCGCTTGGTAATTGTGACCATAATGTAATTAAATTTAATATCCCCGTGGTGGGGAAAACACCACAGCAGCCCAACACTGTAGCATTTAATTTCAGAAAGGGGGACTACACAAAAATTAGGAAGTTAGTTAAACAGAAATTAAAGGGTACAATGGCAAAAGTGAAATCTCTGCAAGCTGTGTGGAAACTTTTTAAAGACACCATAATAGAGGCTCAACTTAAATGTATACCCCACATTAAAAAACACAGTAAGAGAACCAAAAAAGAGTCACCGTGGTTAAACAACAAAGTAAAAGAAGCAGTGAGAGGCAAAAAGGCATCCTTTAAAAAGTGGAAGTTAAATCCTAGTGAGGAAAATAGAAAGGAGCATAAACACTGGCAAATGAAGTGTAAAAATACAATTAGGAAGGCCAAAAAAGAATTTGAAGAACAGTTAGCCAAAGACTCAAAAAGGAATAGCAAATGTTTTTTTAAGTACATCAGAAGCAGGAAGCCTGCTAAACAACCAGTGGGGCCACTGGACAATCGAGGTGCTAAACGGGGAACTCAAGGACGATAAGGCCATTACGGAGAAACTAAATGAATTCTTTGCATCAGTCTTCACAGCTGAGGATGTGAGGGTGATTCCCAAACCTGAGCCATTCTTTTTAGGTGACAGATCTGAGGAACTGTGCCGGATTGAGGTATCATTAGAGGAGGTTTGGAACAAATTGATAAATTAAACAGCAATAAGTCACCAGGACCAACCAGATGGTTTTCACCCAAGAGTTCTGAAGGAACTCAAATGTGAAATTGCAGAACTACTATCTGTAGTCTGTAACCTATCATTAAAATCAGCTTCTGTACCAGATGACTGGAGGATAGCTAATGTGACACCAGTTTTTAAAAAGGGCTCCAGAGGTAATCCTGGCAATTCTAGGCCGGTAAACCTGACTTCAGTACTGGGCAAACTGGTTGAAACTATAATAAAGAACAATATTGTCAGACACATAGATGAACATAATTTGTTGAGGAAGAGTCAGCATGGTTTTAGTAAAGGGAAATCATGCCTCACCAATCTACTAGAATTCTTTGAGGGGGTCAATAAGCATGTGGACCAAGGGAATCCAGTGGATATAGTGTACTTAGATTTTCAGAAAGCCTGTGACAAGGTCCCTCACCAAACGCTCTTACACAAAGTAAGCTGCCACGGGGTAAGAGGGAAGGTGCTCTCATGGATTGGTAAATGGTTAAAAGATAGGAAACAAAGGGTAGGAATAAATGGTCAGTTTTCAGCATGGAAAGAGGTAAATAGTGGTGTCCCCCAGGGGTCTGTTCTGGGACCAGTCCTATTCAACATATTCATAAATGATCTGGAAAAAGGGATAAACAGTTAGGTGGCAAAATTTGCAGATGATACAAAATTACTAAAGATAGTTAAGACCCAGGCAGACTGCGAAGACCTACAAAAGGATCTCTCAAAACTGGGTCACTGGGCAACAAAATGGCAGATGAAATTTAATCTTGATAAATGCAAAGTAATGCACATGGGAAAACGTAATCCCAACTATCCATATAAAATGATGGGGTCTAAATTAGCTGTTACCACTCAAGAGAGAGATCTTGGAGTCATTGTGGATAGTTCTCTGAAAACATCCACTCAATGTGCAGCGGCAGTCAAAAAAGCGAACAGAATGCTGGGAATAATAAAGAAAGGGATAGATAACAGGACAGAAAATATCATGTTGCCTCTATATAAATCCATGGTACACCCACATCTTGAATACTGTGTACAGATGTGGTCGCCCCATCTCAAAAAAGATATATTGGAGTTGGAAAAGGTTCAGAAAAGGGCAACAAAAATGATTAGGGGTATGGAACGGCTTCTGTATGAGGAGAGATTGATAAGACTGGGACTTTTCAGCTTGGATAAGAGACGACTAAGGGGGGATATGATAGAGGTCTATAAAATCATGACTGGTGTGGAGAAAGTAGATAAGAAAGTGTTATTTACTCCTCATAACACAAGAACTAGTGATCACCAAATGAAATTAATAGGCAGCAGGTTTAAAACAAACAAAAGGAAGTATTTCTTCACACAACACACAGTCAACCTGTGGAACTCCTTGCCAGAGAATGTTGTGAAAGCCAAGACTATAACAGGGTTTGAAAAAGAACTAGATAAATCCATGGAGGGTAGGTCCATCAATGGCTATTAGCCAGGATGGGCAGGAATGGTGTCCGTAGCCTCTGTTTGCCAGAAGCTGGGAATGAGTGACAGGGAATGAATCACTTGATGATTACCTGTTCTGTTCATTCCCTCTGGGGCACCTGGCACTGGCCACTGTCGGAAGACGGGATACTGGGCTAGATGGGCCTTTGGTCTGACCCAGTAGGGCCATTCTTATGTTCTTATGAGTTTGCTGGTCAGGCAGTGCCTTAGCAGGTGGGTTTTACCTAGTAATCTCCATAGACCCAAGTGCCAACACAGGCTGTTGCAGCCGTGGAGAGGCCCAGGAGTGTAACGGGGTCTCACAGGTCTGGGCTGAGAAGTGTTGTCAGAGCCGTACGGAGACGTTCACCTCAAATCCCCGCACCACGTGTGGCTCGGCCCCCTCCCACAGAAAGCAGCGTGCTGGCGCCAGACAAGGGCTAACTGCTTTGCTCCTTAACCCTAGGGAAGGAAGATGGCCACCTGTACGGACAATGTCACTGACATGCGGGTCCCTGACGGGGAGGCAGAGTTCTCGAAATCGGTCACCTCCTACGTGTGCCAGTCCGTCATCGTCCCCTCTGACGTGATGGGCTACAAAACCATAGTGTCCTCTCAGCCCGTGAGCCTGGCTGACCGTGTCGTAGGTAGGTGCTGCTTCCCCTGGTCCAGGGATGGGGTCTGGCCTTCCAGGGCCTGATCCAGCCCTGTCCCACACCAGAGCGCTCCTGGGCACAGTGGGGTGACCTGCACCTGCTGCCATGGGTGGAGAACTGAGATTGGGCGGCGGTTTGCGGTGGGGTCAGTGACTCCACTCAGGGCAGGGCAGGGAGGATTGGGCCTGCAGCCCCTGTGCTAGGCCCAGAGTCTGGAAACTGGCCTCTTGCCCTGCTCCACTGAGAGGCACCTTCTCGGTGTAAGGCCAAGGACATACTGCTGCTGCTGCTTCGAGTAGTGTCCCATGGGTGCCCCCCCTTGAGGTTCTTTTAACTCTAGGTGCCTTTGCGCCCCACGCGCCTCGGATCAGAGATTTTAGGCAGCAGTGTCCGTTCGGCCTGCGCATGCGCCCCCCCTGCCTCGCACCCCGCACCAGGGCTAGCGCTGTGTGGGCAAACCACCTCAGTTCCTTCTCAGCCGCGTCTGAGCTGAGATTGCCATAACTGTATTTCTTTCTCTTGCTCATGATAGTTGGCGTTAGTTCCTTGAGTTTCCCTTAGTTAGTGGCAGTAATCCCTTTCCTCTCTTTCTTTAGTTTACAAAAAAAAAAATTCAAAAAAATGTCTTACTGGGATAGCAGCTGTTGCCGATCCATCTTTTTCCCCCCTTACTTTTTCCCCTTAGGGGAAGTGAAACCCGGGAAGGGTATGCCCGGTTCCCCAAGGTTTAAACATTGCCTTTCAGGCTGGGAGGCTATCCCGGCCAGTCACGGACATTCCCGCTGTATATGCTGTCGCGGGGAGTCACGTGTTCCTCAGAAGTGTAATTTCTGCCTCAAGTTAAAGTTGAGGGCCAGAAAGAACCAAGAACGAAAACTGCGTCTCCTTACGATGGAGTTCTTGCTCCAAATGGCCTCTGTCCCCGGCCCAGGGACTCCCCTTGTACAACGGTCCCTGACCAGGCCAACCACATCAACTTCCTTGGGAAAACACACCCCAAGAGCGTCGAAGAGGAAATCGTTGAAATCCTCTCAAAAAATCTCTAGGAAGCAGTTTCAAGTCCCCATGGTAGATAATTTGCCGCAAAGAAATGGTCCCTGGCCAGGTCGACCACCTCGGCACCCACGGGTCTGTGACTAGGTACCCATGAGGCTGCAGGCTCCTCAAGTACCTTCGCTGCCAGCAAGCCTAAGGACTTTTAAGGGCTCCGGCTCTGGAAGATTGGTACTGTCAGGTGAACGGAGTGGTACAGAGAAGACCAGCTCTTCTGCACCAGTACTGGCAGAGTCCCCTAGGGCCTCGGTACCTAGTACTTCGGCTCCATAAAAGACCAGACCTACACCTACTGGCCATTCATCAAAGCACATGAGACTTCTGGTACCGTCAGCACCTTGTGGCAGAGCCGCCTCTGCAATCTCACTTCATCAGTACTGCCCATCCCAGTACCGCAGGAGTTTCCTTTTCCTAGGGACTTGGTGGTTTCAGAAATGCCTGAATCGCCCCTGCTCGGCCACAACACGTTCCTGGTACTGATCACCTCCCATTCCTTGGAGATGCACACGATACCGACGGAGTCTCCCTTTACTTCCAGGACTGGTTGTGACAGTGCTGCCCGTGGGAGCCAGCTGAGGTCACTCAATCAGGGTGAACTGCAAACAAAACGGGGCAGACAAACCCCAAAAGCTGGTGGTTATTCCAATCCTTAGATTTACCAAGCCAGCACAAAACAGCTTCTATAGTACCTCACTGGTTACTCAGAAGTCCAAAAAACGCAGTTCCCTTAAAGTACCCAGCCTCAGGCCTCCATCCAGACACACGTCAGATATGATGATGATTATTGAAAATTTTACTTCATCATATAAAAGCAAAGGTTCTTCCAGTCCCAAAGGATCAGCCACATACCCAGGTTCAATTATAACTTAGATCTTACCCAAAATACACACTATAGTCAATTCTTATTAACTAAGCTAAAATTTATTAAAAAAGAAAAGAGAGAGAGTGTTGGTTAAAAGATCAATATACATACAGACTTGAATTCAATTCTTGAGGTTCAGATGCATAGCAGAGGTGAGCTTGTAGTTGCCAAAAGTCCTTTTAGAAATAGTCCATAGGTTATAGTCCAATGTCCATATTCAGGGTGGCTCCAGTCAATGACTGGGGATCTCAATCCTTATGGCTTAAGGTTTCCCCCTCTTGAAACCCAAAGCAGACCTGAGATGCAGCAGGATTGTGTCCTAGGGTTCTTATACATTTCCAGCAGCCTTTTGGCCTGAGAAAACAATAGGCTTAATTCTCCTTCCAAACATCCTGGCAATTAGCACAGGGTAATTTATTCATTAAACAGTTCAGATACAGGTTACCACAACCTTCAAAGAGACATATAGACAATAATACTATTTCACTCAAGTATCATCATAAATGTTAATATTCCTTTTTGATCTTCGAATTAAAGTTACAGCAATAGACAAGACTTGTTTGCTTACATCACAAGACCTGAGCAAACGTCTACCCTTGAGATCTCTAACAATGCAGACTTGCATTTCGAAGCTCTATTCATTTACATATCTTCCTAACCAGTTTCTACAGTTCACCCATGGGTCAGGTCAGTCGGTGAGTTAATTAACTCTTTCTGGCCCTGTCATCTTCCAATGAAATATTATTTTACACTCATAACGTCACACTGGTCCACCTTTGCCCAGCGATGAAGAGGAAGACGATGATGGGGATTTTTCATCAGTCTCCCTCATTCTGTCCAAGGCTCTCCTTTCGGCTACCAATGAGCCCACCTTCCTGAGATCTCTACAGACCCAACTTACCCTCATGAGAGACAAGCCCCACCCAGATGGTATGAACACCCTTGGGTGCCCCCACCCATGCCTTTTTCACCACCTCAGTGGCCCTGCTTGGACCCTTGGGCAGCTTATTGTCAGCAATTTTCGAGGGCTCCTAGTGCTTTGCTTCTCGCCAGGAGAAGAGAAGAGACTCCCCACCAGCGTCTCTCTAGGGCTCCTGATCCACAAGATGAGACCTTTGAGGACTAGGAAGCGAGAGTCAGGGCCAGCTCTGGCTTTTTTGCCACCCCAGGCAAAAAAACCTCCGGCCGCCCCCCCCCCCCCCG